>NC_086344.1:20100952-20401508 GCF_032445375.1 Bacillus rossius redtenbacheri | reverse complement strand
TGTTTTTGACTTGTTTTCTGTTTGCTCGTGTAATTCATGTTTTTATTGTCCGTTGTTGAGGTAGATCTATGTTATACAGTGTGACTAGCAATATATTCTAATATTATAAAGAGGTAAAGTTTGTACGTTTGGATATAGGGGGTTGTTGGGGTAATCTCTGGAACTACTGATCCTAATCTGACAATTCTTTCACTAATAGAAAGGTACATTATCTCTGAGTGCTACAGGCTATTTTCTATTCTGATACGGATTTATTTTTAGTTTGAAATCTCAAAATAAATGTAATTGAGAAAAAAACTTGCCGTCTGGTTTATTTATCAGCGTCCGCTGCCTAAACGTTTTTTTAATAAAGAAAAAAAATGGAAAGCCATTTAAAGAAAGAAAATATTGAACTTTATCATCTTTAAAAAAAATGACTGTCATACCATGTATCTAAATTTAATATTCCAGCCACAGAGACTGTTTTTATGTTAAAAGTCAAAGAAATTTTACGAGATGAATTGCTCAAGTCTTCTCTGTGAATATCTTTAGCTATGTATAGTTTAATCAGTATGGAGTGCTTCGGCGAGTTTATCTGTGACATAGACATTGTTTTAGTTTGAAAACTCATTTAGGTTATGTTCGATTTTGACGTGACAACGTCTAATAAATCGATGAACGCCGGCTGCACACACGACAAAGTGTCCCGTTACGCACATTGTTCCAATTCGCTTTGTCCCGTTACGCTAATTTTATATATATTGCTGTTTGCTAACCCGTTCCTCCTAGCATTCCTGCAGAGTCCTTGGTGCAAATATATTATTTTTGACTGCATTGTGGTGTTGGGTAAGCCACTTACCTTCACATCATCCTTGAAACACTCCCATTCGTTTCCTACTTATCCTTAACAGAATAACACAGATTGGAAGAAGTTAAATAGCAAACATGTATAAAAGTTATAGTTAAAATAATCTCTTCGTTAAAGTAATAAACATATTTGAAATAATGAGTGCAAATAAAAGTAAATTTATCAATTACATTGTAGATTTAATTTAACTCCTTCTTTGTATCCATACATAATAGTGATAATTCAATAAAAATGATTCAATTTTTTTCATAAAAGTGTGCAATCATTTCATCAATGTTTTTTATGACTTTGTCACATTAAACTATCGTCCGTAAAATGACTTTACAGACAACCAATTTTTTTTTGTGAAGTTATAGTTACTCTTACTGTATGATAACGGCAACATGCCTTGAAGAAATTCGCAACCCACCCGAATGACATCTCAGACGTGAGCAATAAGGTTACGCCGAACGGAAGAGATTTTCTTCTGAAGATATGCAGCGTCTCGCGAGTCACAGAGATTACAGCTCGCAAGCTCGTAACAAGGAGACCAGCACCGAACGTGGGCCCCGAGGCAAATTGTTGCTGGACGCATCACTAGGGACCGGAAAAATTCGCGGATTCAATGACCTCTAGGATAGCCTCCATTTTCCTCTGCATTTCTCAAGTAAACACTGTGTTCATTGGGTACTAAATTGTGAGGTGTCTCCACTGGGTAGCTCGTGATTCGACGCTTCTTTGGTCGATAGTCTCTCATTGGCCCAGATGGTTCTAGTTAAACTGCGAGCCAATAGCAGAACCAGCAGAAATTTACACAAGTTTTAATTTAATCCTATCACGAAATGAATCCGCGAATTTTTCCTGTCTCTACGCATCACAGATAATATGGGATGAATGTGTTATGAGTCACAGATCCCGTTTTGAAGCTGTTGACCGAACGTTAAAGGTCTTCACGAAACATTGATGCCATCACGGGGGGGGGGGGGGGGGGGGGTTACTTTCGTGTTTTCTGGTGATTTTCGCCAAACACTTACCGTCGTTACAAAAGGGACACTCGCAGACATCATTAAAGCAAGCTGAAAATCATGTCGCTTATGTAAGTAGTATAGGTACATATTAATGGGGCTCCTGGGACTGGCTTCTGGCTGTGAAGTTTGGAGCCTACCGGCCATCTTGGATTGTGACGTCACGGCGGCCATCTTGGATGACCTTGAACTTGAACTTTGACCTTGAAATTGAACTTCGACCTTGAACGAGAGTGGCTGTGACGTGTCGCGTCATCTCGGGCCAACCTGACGCCCGAAACACCCAGAACAGCGACGCTTATTAACGCCACTCCACGCGGTGGCCTCTGCAAATCCGGAATTCCCAGGCCGCTAAATGTGACAATAGCCCGAGGCATGACTGTGCGCGGGGAGCGGAGGGTAGGGGGGGACGGATGTGCTTGCGTGGACCCTTGTAATCCGACCAGGCACGCGTGGCATGCCTTAACGTCAAGTGACGGCGCGTGTATTCAGTGGCCGTTCCGAACCCTGTTTTGCGTTCGTAACAATACTGTGAAGTTTTTTTCAGCTTTGTGAACTTTTGACTCTTGATGGCAGCACCGCGGTTACACAGTTTTCCGATCGCTCCCGAGACGTCGAACATTTTCCGTTACTCCGCGGCGGCATTTCAAAAAAGACTCGAACCGGCGGGCGATGCAATCGAGATCTCGCGATCGAGTGCAATAATTGTGCGCGTTCGGCCCGCTCCGCCGTGAGTGCGCTTTCAGGGGCAGATGGCGAGAAGAACAAAAGAGGCCCTGCAATTACGGACGGTTCACCGACGCGGGTCTCGGACCCGCCTTTCCGCACGGAACCAGCGCTTAATTTTTTTCTAAGTATCGCGAATCTCCGAGATCACCGACGCGAGATAGGAAACTGATCACCCGTGGCCGATACAGAAGTCCTCGACTATAGAAGCGGTCAATTAGTGAGAGGCCAGTGGCGGATACAGAGGTTCACCTCGGAGGGGGGCACTCCAGGATTTCAGAGTAGCCAGAGAAAAAATCCCTTCAAATTACTATATTTGTATTTAATCTAGTCACACTACACATAACATACAACCACCAGATTTTATGATTCTACAAGAAATTCATTAATTATATTAAAATATTTTATTGGTTTCAGAAACAATATTTTTTGTCGGCAATATTAATGTAACAGACAACTGTTTTTTCGATAAGGGGGGGGGGGCTCTTGACCCTGGTGCCCCCCCCCTTGGATACGCCACTGTGAGAGGCTAGGCGTCTTCTTTTTATAATGTCGCTAAAGTGATGAACGGTTTGCCGAAAGATTTTAAAGCTTTCGATTTTAATAGTTTTCCAGTATTTAACTGCGTACAATAACATGCATCTAAAACAAAATATGGCCCAATATTTAAATATTCGGTTTTCTTTTCCATGGTTTCAAAAAAAATTATGCCCGAATGAAATATCATTTAAATTATAAAATTATTAGTAAATTTTCGTAAAAAAAGAAAAGGTACTCAGCATTAACTTAAAAACCGTATTTCATTTTTTTAAAAAAAAAATAACCATAGTCATGTGTTTGACAAGGTTACACTATCTTTCTTATAACATTACAAACTATTTCTTGACACCTGTTTCCAAAGGAATATTTTTATTATATAGCAGAAAATTGTTTTGCTCTGTAGGAAAGTTTTTTTTACGAACTGTAATTATTTTAGGGCGAACCACTGGGAATTCTATTTTGCAGTTAATGTTCCGTTATTCGGTGAGATTAAAGAGTGGAGCGAGCTGGTTTCACTCGTTTTTTTGTCAATGTGGTCAAAGTTCAGGCAATAGAAGCACGCCAAACAGTTGACATTCACCGCGAACCCCAAAATAATAAACTCGTAATTTTGTAAATATAGGTAATATTTATATATTCTATATAATATATTGTACATATAATATTTATATATTATAGCTATAATATTTAAATATTATCCACCCCTTATTATGTCCACCCCCTTTTTTTTCTCTCTCTTGCCTGAATGTATGTGTTCGGCCACACACGGGACTTGGGGTTGAATAATGTTAACAACTAAGAACATGATCCTCCATGAAAAAACCAAAATGAATGTTTCGTTTTCACTTATACAGGATGAGTCTGAATTGGACCGGCTAACTTAGGCTGCAGGTTCATTGCAACCAAAATAAGTTTAAAACCTTTACACGGATTACGATCTAAAGTGAGTCTGGATGATAGTTAGCTTATATAGCGTTAGTTATCCAACCACCTTAATTTATGTGTCTGTAAAAAAATAATTTCATGGAAAATAATTAAAGGTAGTAGCACATTGAAAAAATATATGGAAAATAATTTTGCTGCAGCCACAAAATTCGCGGTTTTTCTAGAACTTCAATCAATTAAACATATTCCAGACGCTTAGAGGTCTATCTTAATTGCTTTCTCTATTGTTAGCGATGAAAATTTTTGTTCAGCCTTAACTTGGGAAGCACTTTGGAACATAAGTCGTATGTTATATAGGTAGAGACCGGAAAAATACGCTGATTCATTTCACGATATGATAGAATCCAAACTACTGTACCTTTATATTGCTTCTCTGATTGGCTCACAGTTTATCTGAAGGACTTTGAGCCAATGAAAAACATTTAACCAAAAAAGTATCGAATCGCAAGCGTCCCAGTTGACAGGTGTCACGAGTCGGTAACCAATGAGCAGGTGGCATTTTCCTGAGTATGTAGGGGATTGTGGAGTCTACCCTAGAGATCATCCAAAGCGCGAATTTTTCCGGTCCCTAGTTATAGGTTTTAGACTCATTTTGGTCGTGATTAGCCTGCAGTTGAAGTTAGTCGAAATAATTCAGACTCAGCCTGTATAGAAGTTGTCAATTAGGGGACAATGTGTCTTTTCATAACGTCACTGAATCAACGAACCGTGCTCCAAAAGATTCGCAATTTAACTTCCCAACTCCCGTCTTAAAGTATGTTTTCGGGACTTGGGGTGAATTTTTTAACAAAAAAAAAATTATAAACGAAAAACAAAATAAGAATTATTTTTAATTTCCATTTTTGTATTTTTCTTACTGCATCATTTCTACAACCAAATTTTCAATTGAATTATCTGGTAAGAAAAGTTTTGTCTGTCGCAAAGAAAAAAAATTAAATACTTCAGTGCAATTTGATGTTCGTTATTTTTGACAGAGGCGGCCCCACGATTAATGGAATATATTTTTATTTAAATGATGGGGAAAAAAATTTAAATAATTGTTTACAGGGCCCATTAGCGTTTAGAAAATTTTTTTAGACATTAAAATACTTTACGTTAGCTATCGCAATAATATGTAGTTGCTTTATTTGTGGTTTAGGTAAAAATATAAATAGTTTTATTTTTATAACGAAGTATACAACAAATTAAAAGCAGAAATAAATTTTGGTAGAGGTTATAAAATAAACTCGTGCAAAAAAATAGCAATATGTATGGTGCAGGTAACTAAATATTTTTTGGAACATTTTGTTCACTTCTGGAACATTATATAAAATTCCTAAATTTCCGACAAACTTTAATTACAAATCCTAGTATTTTTTATAATATTACAAAGATTTATGATTTTTTTTGCATATTCCATGCAGCCAAAATAATTTAATATTTTGATTTAATGACTCCCGACAGTTTTATAAAAAAAACTAGTTTTATAAAAGAAAACCTTTCGAACTTAATAGTATGGTAGTACTCTTATGAAGTGTAAAACTTTAGATAAATGCAAATATGTTAATGTAAGGAAGCTAACTTTTTTTAAGAAAGAATATTTTCGTGTATCACTGTCGAAGTGATTTGTGCAAAATTACGGCAGTTATCGTATCCGTGTCCAAGAAAGATTGCGTTGGAGTCTAGAGACCTAGGTATAAATTTTCTGGAAATCACATTATCGTTAACGACGGCAATATGTATATTTATTCGAAATCTAAAATAAAATAAGATAAAACAACCTCTACTATTAGTACAACCTACGTCAGTCATTAGCGAATTAAAGGGGAAAAGTGGTTAATGTTCTTGTAATTCGATATTCATGATTTTTCGAACATTTTTCAAGTGACTAACGACTGCTTACACCAGTAGTTAACATGTTTCTTGGCTGCATGGTTGCAGCCTTTTTGATAACATTTATTTTTCTTAACTGCAACATGAAAAAATAATGTTGGTGACTGCAAGTAAAAATAAATATAATCATACAGTAGTCCAAGCTCAATTATTTTATACAAAACGCTGGTTCTCACTCAGGGTTAACTTTTAAAATTATTTTAACCACGCGCAATTATTAATAACACTGGCAGTTGCGTCCTCAATCTGCTAGGCCTATCAACCGGCTGGAATCGTAAACGGAAAAGCATAAAGACTTAATGAGGGGGGGGGGGGGAGTTGCGTTTTAATTTAATTTTTTTTTGCTTCTTCCATACGAACACTACTTTTGCAACGAGAGCTCAAACGTAATTAGAGCCCAGATGCTATGTCGCATGTGCGCTAGTGTCCCAAGAGTAAAAAAAAAAAAAATATATTGTGTGTTGGTAATTGCGACAGCATTACAGACTTCCTACGTATCAAGTCCGGAAAGGAAGGAGGAAGAAGGGGGGGGGGGGATTATCACGACCACGCGACCAACGACTAAGAAACAAAAATAAAAACTCTCTCTCGCCATCTGTCCTGGCGCCGTTTAGGCGAAAAAAAGGGATGAGAGGGGTTAATTTGGCGCAATTGCCTGTGTTCGCGCGCATGTCTTCCCCCCCCCCCCCCCCCTCATGAGCGACAGTGCTTCTGTCCGTTGTCCAGCTGATGCAGAAATAAAATGTGACACAGGCCAATCCACTCACCTTGCGAGTATCGAACACGTTTAGAACACTTGTGGCTAGGGTGGGACGAAAAAATAAAGGTTTTCCGATTATCGAAATAAGAAAGAAAGTTAAGAAAGGTCTCAAAAGTTGTGTATTAACATGCTTTTTTTCTAAATGTTTATACATAGGATCTTTGGTTTTGCGCAAAGAGTCTGAATTTTTGAACAGAATTACAGAAAAAAATCACGTTTAAACTTTACGTTAAATCTGACTACTTTTTAGTTACACGATAAAAAAAATATATTTACAAACCATGCGCTTTATTTTGAGTTCGTGCATTAGGACTTTTAAGATTTCACATACAGACGCACTGTAGTATTTAAAATCTTAAAAGTTAATATTTATTAAAAATTTATAAATGTCAGTGATTTTATTCAATATAATTTGATAAGAGTTTACAGTTTCGCAGCTCTTTGCATATTACATAATAATTAATAAATGACCAAGGACTTATCACTACGAGGCTGCAGTTAGAGTTCCACTCACACTATACCCAACCATTCGAACTGCTAGTGTGTGGCAAATTATGTTGATTTAAACAAGACGTCTGCGAATCGTTATTTTTTTTGACGTGACAACGTCTAATAAATCTATGAACACAGGCTGCACGCACGAAAAAGTGTCCCGTTACGCACATTCTCCCGTTACGCTGTGTCCCGTTACGCTCATTGTACGCTTGCACCGCATCTATCTCTCTTCCACTCGATTGGAACAATTATCGATTTGACTTTTTCGAGGCACATTAAACTATAAACACTCCCTTTCGTTTCCTACTTTTCCTATTATCATCGTCCTATCCTTAACAGAATAACACAGATTGGAAGAAGTTAAAAAGCAAACATGTATAAACATATTTGAATTAATGCGCGCAAATAAAAGTAAATTTATCAATTAAATTGTAGATTTCATTTCACTCGTTCTTTGTATCCATACAAAATAGTGATAATTCAATAAAAATTATTCAAATTTATTTATAAAAGTATGCAATCATTTCATCAATGTTTTTATATGACCTTGTCACGTTAAACTATCGTCCGTAAACCGACATTACAGACAACCCCCTTTTTTTTTATATAAAATTTTGGTACGTGGATTTTGATTACAATTGGGCTTTACGTAGCCATCTCTATTTAAATTGTCCGAAATATTTTTCTATAGACTCTATTACAAGTTTTAATGCATCTTTCAACAGTTTGGTTATGGTTTGGAAAATGTAAAAAACTCAAACTCGGGTAGAAGTTTGCAGAGGTCCGTTATTTTAAGCTTTATTAACATACTCTTAAGTGTTGCGTAGTTATTACATGGTCACTCACTTGTGAAAATAAGGAGTAATAAAATATAAAAAATATTCTTAAAACTTTTAAATTCACAATATTGTGTTTTACTTATCCCAATATTACGTGTGCATTTTCCCCCGATTTCAAAGCTTCTCATAATGAAAGCTTTTTATCATATAGGCCTACATATATTAGTGCAGTCATGGGTTAGAGACAGTATATACAATATTAATTAACTGAAATAAAAATAAAAAAAGTGTTTTAGAACTTGTATTATGTATTTCAATACTGCAAAATAAATACGTGAACTTTGTATGCAAGACCATTCATCCACCTTATGACATTAATCATTCAAGCAGAACGACATAAGGGAAGATAATAGGCATATATGTGGTAATATAATGGCCATGCATGTAAGACTATAATAGTCAAACACATAATAATTCACACACAGAATTATATAAATCAAAAACACACAGAATCATACACTCGAGATAATTAACTCACCGATGATGTTCAAGAAAATTGTTAAATTAACACCAAGATGTAGCCAAAATATTATCTTTGCGCTACGGACTCAGCAGAAAGGCTAGGAGGAACACGTTAGCAAAGAGCAATGAAACTGTTGCACTGTAAGCGCATGCAAACAGAATCGTGCCACGGACTCGGCAGCAATGCTAGGAGGAACAGGTTAGCAAAGAGCAATGAAACTGCTGCACTGTAAGCGCATGCAAACAGAATCGTGCCACGGACTCGGCAGCAATGCTAGGAGGAACAGGTTAGCAAAGAGCAATGAAACTGTTGCACTGTAAGCGCATGAAATCAGAATCACGCCACGGACTCGGCAGCATGGCTAGGAGGAACAGGTTAGCAAAGAACGATTAAAATATTACACTGTAAGCGCTTGAAAACCGTATTGCGACACGGACTCGTTCGCAATGCTAGGCTGGCAAAGAGAAATAAATATGATATAGCCTACAATGTTACGCGATCATTAAGTTAGTGATAAGCATAACATTCGCCATTTGCATGATGAGAAGGGCTAGAAGAACCAGCAAGTGTCGCACTTATCATCCCGCCTCACCAACACAAATACATTTCTGAACGGATAAAGACCTTCCGAAGCAAACGCTGTGTTTAACGTTGAAAAGAAACCGCAAAATGATGTTCCGTTGCTCTAGGTCGCAAAATTTACTGCCATTTTTTCTGCTCTCACCCTTTTCCCTTCCCCCGTTGTCTTCTCTTCGTGGTCAATACTTTCTCTTGCTTGGACTCTTGCGTGTTAGCTCTCTCGTAAATCATCAATTTCTCTGCCATTAGGTTGTTCAAATTGCACCTGTTGACGGCGTTAGCACTTTCCTCTCCAGGTTGGTTGGTTTGAATTACGGTTTAAAAGCCTTTCATTGACATGCTTAAGACACGGATTAGTTACAAGAAGTGTAACTCAGTTAATATTACAAAGAGTCCACGCAAAACACCGTGCCAGACGTAAATGTTTCTTCCAGTGTTTGCTGATGTTTTAGTACATGGAGTCAAATAACGTAGTCTATAGTTATAAACAGAAAAAGGAAAGCTAGTGTAAAAATAAATAAATATATAGCAACCACCGTGCTGCCATCTCTGACGGATGGCACGAACAAAAGTTCACAAATACGCGAAACTTTAAAGGAATAAGAGTTTTAAAAATGGGCAGTATCTTAATAAAATACGTTGTCGGAATTCACGTCCAAAGCCGATATATATTTTTTTTTCATTTTTATCAATGCCATTTCATTGTATGGTTTAAAATAACGCTCTGCAAATCGGATGAGCCGATATTTGACCTAACAGCGAATTCTACCGGTAGGTGCGGAAACTACGTGTGATTCGCGTACAGAAATGTATTTGAAAATAAAATTGGCGTATATTTATCAAGCTCGGCAACATTTCGAAGAATTCTAAGTTAAATATCGTGTCCGATTTTCGTATTATAAGTGTATTTGCATCATCAGAATACCTGAATTTGCTCGTTACCGAGTTTATATATTATACATCACTGACGAGTACTGAAAGACTGGCTCACATTTATTTAGTATTAAGTTTTTATAAATGTTAAATACTTTAAATTGGTAGGCAAATAGCTATTAATTTAATAAGCAATTTTTATCACACAGATAAGAAAAAAACTGTTCTGCCAGCTTAAAAATGTTGTGTTGTGACCATAAAGTGTAGTTTTGAAGTGAATTCGAACTTATTTGTTTGGTAAAACATTTTGTAATCACTGAAAATCAGTTTAGCCTAACTGCATAAGTCACAGGTCCCAATATAAATCTAAGACCACTATATTATGTCATAAAAAATTATTCGGTTTAAAAATTTTTGTTAATTTATTTCATGGCATTTCTTGTATATTGAAGACAGTGAAACCTGGCTAAAGAAATTTACGATATGTCTTGAACTTTTCTATATGAATTAGAATATTTTCGATATTCTTTGTAATATACAATGTTTATGAACAAAGAATATTTTATGTACCTATATACCTTTATATACTTTATATACCTTGGTAGATTTCAGTAAAAATGTTTTTTTCGTAGTATTCAGTAAGTTATAAGGTAATTTTGAAATCTTTGTAATAAGAAGAATGTGGAATCATTATTGCTTTGAACTTTTCTAGTCTATGAAAAAATTTTCAAGTGATAAAATCAAACAAACTTATTCAACAGATATTCCCCCAAAAAATTATTGCTTGTTTTTGTATAGAAAATAATAACTACTAGTTTGTACACATTTAAGCAAGACTGCGAAGTGAATTATAATGCTACTGAAGTTTCAGAAAAGGTCAATTAAATTTTTGATTCGATATTTTGCAAAACATACAAACATTTTCGAATGAACCAATAAGAATACAGATGTTGCATCACAGAACATTCACAATTTAAATGAAAATAAATCGGTATGAAAAATAAGTTTATTTACCACCAAATATTTTACGATGAAATCACATTCATATGCAGCCTTTCTTGGATCAGGATATACGTGACAAATCTATATCTACACAGATAACAGGCGTTTAGAAATGACGGGAATTGTGTTAGAGCACCAGCCTTCAATTGTTATTCTCTTTCAGAGATATAAAGATATGTAGATAGTGAGAGATAGAGATCGAATGATATATAAAGGTAAATAGAGAGAGTGGGACATAAACAGAGAGATAAACAGAAAGAGATACAGATATATTGGTATAAAGAGTAGAGATATAGAGAAAGTGGGAGATATAGAGGAATATATATAGATATAAAATAGAGAGATAGAGAGATGAAGGTATATATATAATATATATAGAGAGAGAATAAATATATAGAGTGATATATATATAAAGATAAATGTAGAGGGAGATAGATACACATATAGAGAGATAGATGTATAGAGATATAGAGAGATGCTTTGTATATGTGTACCTATTGGAAACAAATTACGAAAAATGGAATGAGGTATTGCAATGCATGCATGATATTAGCTAGTTTATTATATAAAATATACTATATCTATCTATATGTATTATATAGACAGACTTATTGGTTCAGGTGCTTCGTAAGACTGGTATACGCCTTTTGAATTTAGGCCTGAACTACATTTTTATTGTAAATTATAGAGAAATTATTTAAGATGGAACACTGAGCGCCTGTATCAAGTTTAATAATTGATAGAAGCTCTACAATCACCGCGGATTTCGTCGCGTCTCAATAATATTTCATTGACAAAAAGGGAGTAGCACCTCTTTTTCCACACATATTTTGGACGTGTTTCTACCCTAATCATTTCAATAACATTATTTTCCAACAGCGACCAAATTCATGTCGATTGTAGAACATAATTCACTTAAACATAATCCAGCAGCTCAGAGTTTTTATATCTTAAATATTTATCCTTTATGTTACAATAAAAAAAAATTTAAGTTCCATCTTCGAAAACGTATAGGTAATAGCCTTGGGAAGCATTTTAGACTTTAAGTCGTAAAGATATTTTAAGCTTTGTCATTATGAAACTGCAGCGATATTTGTCAGTAGAATTTTGACTCATGATGTATAAAGTAGTTGTAAATATTAATATGTAGTTTTTTTCTATTTTTTAACTATACTTGTAGCCAAGATACGTACAAATCTACGCGTTTAAGAACGTTTTCAGACCATTTGGTCAGCAGTAAAGACACGGATGTATAATCAAAAATTAGTCTTGGCCGAAATTTTCACTACACACACAAACATGAGTATTACATGCAGGGTTGTAAATATCGATGTTTATTGCTGGATAAAATGAGGTTTTTAGCATTTAAAATAGAAATACTTTGCCCGTGGATTGGCATCAAGGCACATAACAAAAAACCTGACATAATGGTAAAGAAACCCAAATTTCACTGATTAATTTCGTTGCAAGTTATAATGCAAAACTTTATAATTTTGCATCGGTTAATAAACGAATCACATATACAGTCCAATACAAGAAAAAAGTTCTCACAGATATGCAAAAACAAAAAAAAAATGTTGGTAGAGGTTGCACAGTTCTTTCAATTTTAGCCCGAGACTAAATAAAATGACCAAAAATCATCTGTTATACTCTTACCAGTTACATTTTTTATTTTTACAGTTGGAAGTATGCCATTCCGTATATATATATATATACATATATACATATATACATATATAATACTTAGAATTGCTATCAGCTAAGCTTATCTGTAAACGTTATTCCAATATCTTAAAAAAATAAGCATGATAGTTTTTTTTTTTACAAATTCCCAAAATATTCGCCGTTCCCCTTGTTTTTTCTGAGAGAGTATTATCAACTCTAGTAGGAATAAAAAAAATTTTAACAAATTATTTATTACTTGTGTTGATGAAAAACGGGAAAATATTTGACAGGATTCCCCGAGCCCTGAATTTTCCTTATCCTAAGTACTAAAAATGATGGCATCGGTGAGAGAACAGATGATGACTGTGGTGATAATTACATAGCGACATTTGACAAATTACCTCGGAGACAAAATAGCAGGAAGTGTGCTTTTTCTTCCCACGCGCATGCTGGTAAGGAACCCAGCATATAGTTTACAAAAAGGATATTTCTTTGTTGGTAGATGGAAAATGTATTCGATGGCACACTTGTATAACTTAAAAAAAGTTAAGAGGGTCTAAATAAAAGTGTAAACTTATGGAATAAAAGCAAGTTTCTCGATTAATTTTTTCTTTAAATATTTCGTGCAATTGGGAATTTTGATTTAATAAATTTTCTTGGACTTACGCCATTTCAATTTTGCACTGTTTGTCATTGAAAAAAAATCAAGTACGAAAATGTAGTTTTCATTTTTTTCCTTAAATTTGCGTTCTTGAATTTGTTCCATGACAAAGAGTGCATAACTGCAATGACGTAATTCCAAGAAATTGTTTTAAATCAAATAATTCTTTTCGTTATTCTGATACATATGCTTTGAGAAAAGATACATTGAAGGCCCATTTTATAATTATTTTTAATCGACCAAAACCAAGATAAATTAAATGCTAATTTTTTTATAAATAATATATTTATATTGAAAATTTACGGACAAAACCATGGACACAGATGTGGTCATTAATGATTTACTTCTTCCAAGAAATTTTTTCCAGTAGCTTCATCTTGAACTTCGTAATAATTGTACTTCTCAAGCATCCCCCATGGTAAACGTAAGAAATTAACTTTATCGACTTAACACTTTTTCTTCAAACAATTGAGTTCGAACATAGTCCAAGTCTTCTTTGGCCTACAGGCTTAAATGCTTTAAAAAAATAACTTACTAATCAGCAATATGAGATTTCAACATTTAAAAACGATCAGCTCAAAATATGAAGACTTTGTTTTTATGGTAAAAAAAATATGTATAGTATATAAATTATACTTAATAAACATTAGATACAATAAGACTTCATTCGAATACCTCCAACGGATTCTCTAGTCTAAAAGATACTTGAATAATGCATTTAAAACGGATGTCAACCAATTATGTTAACCTAATAAATAAATAAATTTTCATTAGAACGTCACCATTGCAACCTATCGAGATATGATGAATATCACACTGATTCGTAATTATCCTAATCGTCACAAGCGTAATAAAAATTCACATATATTTCTATTCAAAACAATTCCTCGGACACTTAAGGAATTTTGTTTTATAAATTATAAAGCTGTTTTCATTAAAAATAAAGAGATTTAAAAAAAATTCCTAAAAAAATATTATCATTAATTTTTATGTGATGTTGAAGAAAGAAATTATTTTCTCTAGTAAAGAAAGTGCTCTAAAGCTTTTCTTTCAATTTTAATTAAATAAAATTGTTCGGATACTCCTGCAAAGATATTGTTACATGAAAAATGATATATTTAGTTTTACCGCTTCCAGAATTTTAAATTTTTACTAAACATTGTGGCAGTCAGACTAAGACAGTTCTGAATAACCTATGCTCTATGACTTAAGATGCTCCATTTGAACTGCAATAATTAGTCTCCTCTGAGGACTTATTAAATTGGCAACAAACATTTTATTTACCTACTGTTTTCTTATAAACAATAACTATCTCGGTGTGGTTTTATTTAGTTTAAAGACATTTTAGCATTTTCATGCTATTGTTGACATCCGCGTTGTGTACATACTGCACCTGACGACGAGACATTAGCACAGAAGAAAACCAATCAGCATGCAGTGCTTTAAATTTAAGGAAGTTTCAACCTATTTGAATTAACAATCCTTCTTCTGATGGCGTCTTTACCTTGGTGACGTAGCAAAGAAGCTGTACGAAAAACATTGTTAACTATACAGCTTAGCATCCAGTCATTTCCTGGTGCTAAAAATTTTAAATAATGTTACGTTTGTAACGGCTGATCTTCGCTGCCGTTGACGGGTCCTGGTCACTGTGCCTCGGCACAGTGCTACCGCCCCTGGTGTACCGCCCGCCCCCAACAGACAAGGGGAGGGGGGTGTGCCGTTTATCGGGAACCGAAGGCGAGTTAATAATAACGCGCATTTCATACCTTTAACCCATTTATTAGGATTGCTCCTAAACATAAACACCGCGTGTCGCGCGACTGTGGGTCCACCCGCGAGCGAGGCGTCGTGAGCGCAAGTCCGTCCTCTCTCAGTGGCTGCCTCCTCCCGACTCCCCCGGCACCTCGCCGACACCACAGTTTTGCGCCGCACGGCGACCACTAGCCAATGGCGTGCAGGGAGCTACCGGGTGGGACTACACGGACGACCCACTGGATGCACACAAGACCTTACAAAAACATAAATAGCACAAATAGAGTATGTCCATTAAAGAACGTTCCAAGTATAAAATTTAAAAGCATCAACTATAGGTCACAATCAAAGAGTAACTGAAACCGTTTTAGACAAGCGCATGCACGTGTACTGCTTTGTTGTTTTCTCGCTTGCAGAACGAGATAATGTTTTTTTTCCTAATTAGTATATGGTGAACCTGTAAACTTTATTTGGCAACAGTATGGAGCCCCTCCCCTTTAGAATCTCTTAGTACGAGAGTGGTTGAACGTCGAAGTCCCTGACCGTAGGGATTGGTCGTAATTGTCGAGACGACAGGGCTCTTTTTCGCTGGCCTCCACTTCACCCGACATAGTTCACCCGACATAGTTCACCCGACATAGTTCACCCGACATAGTTCACCCGACATAGTTCACCCGACATAGTTTACACGACATAGTTCACCTGACATAGTTCACCTGAAATAACTTTAGCTTACCAAGGCTGGTATACGTCTTTGAAGTTGGAGCTGAAGAACATTTTTTTTTTATAAAATTAGGAAAATATAAATAAAATTCTAAGCATATAGATGGTGTTCAATTTTAACAAAATTACTACAACCACCACAAATTTTATTGCTGTCGTAAAACGATTTAATTGAAATAATTGTGGGTAACACGTGTATTTTACACAAATTTTTGTGGTGTGTCACTACCTTCAATTATTTCAATGAATTCATATTAAAAACCACGACAAAAATTCGCGGTGGTTGTAGATCTTTGTTTTATTAAACATATTCCAGCCAACCGTACTATCTAAACATCAGAACATTGGTCCTTTTGATGTTTCCAACTCACTTTGTCCTCATGCGGCTGGAACCTATGTTTGTCGGTGGGATTCAGACTCACTCTGGAGAGAAATGAATTCGACGAGTAATCGTGGTTCTACTGATGACTTTTCATTGGTATTCGTTTTTTTTTTTTCAGTTGGATGGTTTCAATCATTGACAGGTATAATTCCAGGCGATTTTTAGACCTTGCAAATTTACGAAACCATGCCTTACCGCGGACTCGAACCCAGAAACTCTTGCCCCTGGAGCCTCCGACAGCCCTCCAGAGCTCGGCCAGCGCAGGCGAGGTCCAGGCGTGTCTTTATGAGGCTATTAACATATCCTTAACGGCGGCTTGGCCACCCAGAGAGCCGCAGCCTACTGCAGTCGGTGGATCGGTCCCAACACTCCTTCCACTACCTTTCGCCCAGGGCCCTTTCGGTAATAGCTTTCACCACCACCAATTAGACAATAAATTTTACAGACACCTCCGCGTTTTTACCCCCTTCCTCCGTCCCCCCAACCCCCCCTTACCAACCCCTCCGCCAACACGGGGTGTTTTATACCCTTTCGTTTCATCCTTCGCCGGCGTTTGTTTCCGTGAAGCCTTTTGCCTCGTCGGCCGACAATCCCACGGAGGTACAAGTCTCCGGAGCGGATTGTCCGTCCTGAAGTTGAAGCCGTTACGGTTAGCAAACCAAGGCTTGGCTTTATAAACATTTTTGCTGGACGTGTGTTTTAACACCTTGAAAACAAAGAATCGAGAAAGCTTTAAACTCCATTGCAACAAAAAAATATGTTACGTAATCCAGGCGGGGAGAGGTGGTAGGAGGAAAGTCGTAATCTTGGCTTCAATCATTTAAGTGGGAAAGATAGCTAGCACCCACTCCTTTATGTTTCAACCTTCATGGACAATCCTGGGTTTGCCCGCCACCGCAAAGTTTTTTTTTTTTTTGTATTCTTTCATCTGAACCGTCTTCCGTTTTTCCTCTCTTTCTCTCTCTCTCTCTCTCCGTTCCGTGTGCTGCTGCATCCCTTTTTTTTTGACCTAATGGGTTCTTCTGTTGTGGACCACGGTGATTATGGTTATGAACTGGCCTCCTTCTCCCACCCCTCCCACCCCTTCATCACACCCAGGTGTCCTCACTGGTAGTCCAGTAGGTGCGCAACGTAACATTGGGCGCGGCTCTAGGGAGTGTGACACGTTCCAGATAATAATTTTATATTTACGTTTGACACAGTTAAATTGTTCATCCTATTGATTGGCCGAACTTCAATAAAATAAAAATATATATATATACATACATAGCCTAGTTTTTTGCATGATAACCTGGCAAAGTAGGATTTTTTAACATTGTTTTTGCAGTATGGATAATGAAACCCGAATGGAATAAATAACTTAAAATGTTTGTTTGGGTTTAAACGGAATTCCGAGGTGCTATTTATTATATTATGTTTGTTTTTTATCTGAGATAATTTTATTGAGCCTTTTACGATGATATAAATTCTAAGGGTTTTAAACGCTATGTAAAATTTAATGAAATTTTTTTCTGAAAAAAATTAAACCATATCACTTAGTAGCCAGTAAAATTGACTTTTAACCTATAAATTTACAGTTTGTAATATATTTCATTATTCTTATCCATGCTGCATAATAATGTTTAAAAACGTAACTTTGCCAGCTAATTATTCAAAAAGCATGCGATATAATTGTTTTATTTCATTTTGTTAAAGTTCAGCCACTTAAAAAATTAAGCAAGTTTCATCATTTGGAAGGTAAATATTATAATAATGATCTGGAACGGATATCAACCCCTTGAAATAGCTCAAAGAGGCGCATTTCAAATATTGGCCTGGAGACGAGATAAACATATATCCCTTTGCAGTATTGTAGGCATTTCCCACAAAGTTTGAGACTACCTGTAGATTACATATAGTAATTCTTGGAACTAGAATTTTACAAAAATACTACAAAATAACAAATCACTGTATTCTTACGCATTGTCATGTTTCATTAGGTAAATGTTAAATAATAATACTTTTAAATACTATTCTTACTGAAAGTAGTAGGCCTAAAGATTTTCTGGAGATGTTAAAAAATTTCGTTTAATTTTTAGGGAGTGTTTTTAAAATTGATTATATTAATATTTTTAATTAGTTTTTTATGTGGCATATATTTAAAATATTGTGATAATTGTACCATCTACTGGATGATTGTCACTAAAATATTATTATATGGGGTCTATTAATGGTCATAAACATATGGTGAAATCATTAGAGTTATTTCAGTACATCTGAACAAATTATTGATAAACAATGTGCAATGAAAAATAACGTATTGAAAAAAGTTTCTTATAACATTATCGTGGTGATAATATTATTTCGAATACCTTTGACATAACGGAAGAGTACATTTGCACAATTCTACATAGATATATCCTACTAATATTATAAACGCGAACGTTTGTAAGTATGGATGGATGGATGTTTGTTACTCTTTCACGTAAAAACTACTAAATGGTTTTGAATGAAATTTGGCCTTCAGCTAGCTTATAACCTGGATTAACACATAGACCCTATATTAATATGAAATTCCATCCCTAAGGGAGTGAAAAAGTGATAATTTCATTTTATAACAGAAAAAATCATAGGTCATAGACATACAAATAGCGAGTGAGTGTCATTTCTCTGTGTCTGACACACGATCATACACATAGTAAGGTCTGGAAAATTAATATTTTTCTCCTGGGTGAGACCAGTCCGCTTAGTGGAGCTCGCAGCGGCTAGCAAAATAAAGGCGCTAATAACAGTTTTGTTCTTAACTTCGTCAATAGATAGAGTTGCCTTGAATTTTAAACGCACCATCGTTTGATGCGTTTGTCATGTCATAAATTTTCGTTTGTTTGTGCCGTATGCGTTCCAATACCATTAATCCGATTCGGATGAAATTTTGGTGATTTGTTATGCGCATGTCCATGAAGGTTACTAGACGGTATAGGTAACTATTTTTCAATAGTTGGGAGCACGAATCGTGGCAAAAAATGTGTATTTCATTTTATATAGCGGCACTTCGTCTGTATTTGTTGTATAAGTGCGCACGCATGACACAATCTATTTAAATATAAAAGAGAGACAGAGATAGAGTGATATATATATATATATATATATATATATATATAGTGAGATAGAGACGGAGAGATAAGTTGAGCTATAGCGAGGTATAGAGAATGAATGGGTTAGATAAAGAGATAAACCTATAGATGTATAGAGCTATATAGAGACTTATAAATAGAAGATATAGAGATAGTGGGAAGTAGGTATGTAGATATAAAGAGATAAATAAAGATAGAGAGATACATATATATATGTAGATAGAGATAAATATATATAGAGAGAGAGATGGATAGACAAATTGTATATGTGGAACTACTTCAAACATATTACAAAACAAAACTGAATAAGGCATTGCAATGCAGGCCGAGCAATAGCTAGATAATGGAATCTTTTCAATATTAGTAATCTCTTATTTTTCAGTTTTTTTCTATATTGCTTTATAAAGTCTAAATTACATACAGACCAGGTAAATAACTATAAACTGGCAGAAAAACGTCTGTCGGGATCTGAAAGTGATAATTATAAATTAATTTTCACACTTGACATTCAAATTAAGAAGACAATTGCTAACTACATTTGATTTCGAAAAAGGTCCCCTTCACCCTGTGTTCAGCCCGGGCAACGCCGGGTACTGCAGCTAGTGTGTGTGTGTGTGTATGTGTGTATATATATATATATATATATATATATATATATATATAAATTCCAAGTGGTCTATGTTAAACTGAAACCATGACGTAAAACTTTCAAAGACTATTGGTTTCGACTTTGAGTGTTATTCGTGATCGGAAATCTATATTAATAAAAATGTGGATGTTTGCTCGTTCAAAATATAAAATATCGGAAAGTTTTTCACCGATTTCTTTGAAATTTTGACACAACGTAGCATTCGAATGCGTGCTTATTTTAATATCCATATCTATGTAACATCTGTAACAGGTAAATTTTTAGATTAAAATATAGACAGGTAAAACATAGATTTTTAATATTTTTATTACTGTAGTGAGTCGTATTTAGAGGTATATTGCTATATATGAATATAGTGGAGAGAGATAGAGATATGTAGCGGAAGATATATATCTATTTATAGAAATAAAGAGTGATGGGGAAAAGAAATCGAGAGATATATAGATATATGGTTTGCATAAAAAAATATTTATTGAGTGATTGCAATGCATGCCGGGCATTAGACAGTGTACATTAAATTTTTAGCTGTTGTAAATAGCACGATGAAGTCTGGAGCTCTGCATAAGGTTAGCCTCTAACTCAATTGCCAAATAATCGTTCCTGAGTAGGCATTAAGCCACCTAGGATTATAGTCTGCGTCAAGATAACTTGCCTAAAATTCGACAGTTCTAAAAAAAAAGTAGTGCGAATGTCTTGTGTATAATTCTGCTGCTGTTGAAACAACAACAAATAACTTCATGATATCATTAGTGTTCGTAAATAAACATTTTGCTGGCTTTTGTTTAACGATTGACGGAAGATGGGTACCACCGGTACTTAAGTGAGATTAGACTCCGCTATCTTGGAGTTTTCCATAATTTGCAATGGCTCTAATTCTAAACTATTTAAACCACTTTTATTTGCATATCAAGGCACAAATCATACATCCCAGACACATTATTTATTGCGGAAAACTTATCACAACAATACCACCTGTTTACAAGTGTTTAACTTCAACAAGTGGCCAAATCTAAGTCCTATGCCATGGCAAACACATAAATAAATAAATTAGCAAGGAAATTTTATTGCAAGGGGTGTGAAAATATTTTAGATTGCAAGATGGCGACGCCTAATCCCTTTTTAAGCATGGTCGACTACCAACGCAGCTTTGGGAAAAAAATTATTTTCCCAAGTTGAAACCTTTATTTCCCTGGACTGAGGTCTCTTCCTCGGGGAAATCGGACAGGGCCGTGGGAAAATGCCAGCGCCGAACCTCCTGAGCGTGTGGGCGGGCCACCGCGTCCGATTTTTGAAATGTCGCCACCTCTCGAAGCCGCACGAGGCCGCGAGGCGAAGCGACCTGTCAAAACTCCGGTCGACTGGAAATGGACACGGCGGGGAGAGAAAGTCCCCAAAATGTTCCCTTTTGTGGAGGGAGCAACAAAGGCCGTTATGGGCTTAACAGGGCCACAAAGAGGGCGGTGTAAATAGCGGTACACCCCCACCCTTCCATCTGTGGGCACCAGTGCAAAAACTGTCCAAGTGACAGAACCGGTTCCCGACGACACTACTCCGAAAAAAAGGCTGTAATTTCTTTATTTGTGATTTGGCAGGATACATTTATTTGAATGACTTGAAGTCCTGTCTTCAATGATGCCGTTTATTTATTGCCATTTAACCACCAAATAAAAAACACAATCATATTAAAAATCTTGTGATGTTTCTTTACATAATCCAAACTAATGCCTTATCAATATAATTCCATTATAAACGTCTAACGGAAAAACTAATATGAGTAATAATAATAATACATTTTAAAAAATAATGGAACAGAAAAGTAGATACACACAGTAACAAACAAACTTAAGTGAACAAGGGAGAGAGGATACAAGCAAAAAATCATTGACTGAATAAATGGCTTGGGGAAACGGAAGCACGCCCGACTGAAACAAACCGGTTCAAGGAATCGTCAGCCATGTTTCCGACGTGTGGATAGTCCATGCACCAGCCGTCCGGCCATCCAACCCCGGGCGAGGAGCGCGCATTTCGATCACACAGTTCCCGGGACACTGAGCTATTCTTAGACACGACGAACATCCCACCAGAGGTTCTTCAAAGCACTGGAGGGACTACTTTCACAACACTTTTATCTTCAGTAGCTTGGCTTCTGGGTTTTAGCCTTGTCCTTGGCGAGTAATTCACCGAGGATTCGGTCGACATTGCAGTCGCCATCATCAGGGAGCAGTTAAATGTAGGTAACTGCTCCCTGATGATGGCGACTGCTATGTCGACCGAAACGTCGGTGAATTACTCGCCAAGGATACGGCTACAACCCAGAAGCCAAGCTACTTCAGACAATGGCCGTGAAAGCTTGCGAACATTAAATTTATCTTCGTTTGTCCGCCCTATGCTGTAACGGTCACCGCCCGGATCTCATAGTTGCTCTAAGCACGACGAGAAGACTTGCGATCTGGTCCACAGCCTTGCGCTTAAAGAGGTGTCACCACGCTAGAAGCACTTATCATCCCACATCACTAACACAACTACACCTCTGACTGCACGTTTCCTTTGAGACGCTTTTCGGCGTGACTCTCTATGGGTATGCGCTTGTAAACGTATGGTATTGTTACGGACGAAGACAGGACCGCGACGGGAACCACACATAACTTAGAAACATGTACCTAACTTAGAAATATGTTAACTTAGAAACACGTAACTTAGACACACGTAACTTAGAAACACGTAACTTAAACGCTCGTAACTTAGAAACACATGACTTAGAAACACGTAACTTAGAAACACGTAACTTAAAAATACGCAACTTAGAAACACGTAACTTAGAAACACACAACGCTGAACCACATAACTTAAAACTATCATAACTTAGAAACACACAACTTAAAACAGCCATAACTTATAAGATTCTATCTTGTGTGTTTGTAAGTTATGTATTTCTAAGTTGTGTGTTTGTAAGTTGTGACAGCACCCCGACCGCGACACGCTCCAGGTTGGTGGCGGTTGCCCTGTTAGGCCACTGGCGTCACGTGCCGTGTCACTTGGCTTATGTCAGTGGAGGCCACGTGGCCGTGCAGGGCCGCCAGCCAGCTCCGAACCTGGCATAGCGGTCTGGACTCTCACGTTCCTAACAGTATATCAACACGCAAGTTTAATTACATGCAATTCTTCAGAATAATCCAGCTAAGGGACAATTGTACAGAGGTTTATTATTTTATTAACCTTACCTATTGGTGGGAAAGCATAAGTTGTTTGGTTAGGTGTTGCGTGGTTCTAATTTAGAGAGTTCTTACTTTTGACAGTTCTAATGACGAGGGTTTTACTTATGACAGTTCTAATTACGAGGTTTTTTACTTATGGCAGTTCTAAGACATGTGGTTCTTACTTATGACTGTTTTAAGTTACCAGTAGGTACATTAATTTATACGGTTATAAGTTAAGTGGCTAATGAAAATTGTGAAATTACTTGGTTATCATCAAAGTTCTAAGTTTTGTGAATTTTTGCTATAGTGTAATTTATAGCAGTTATAAATAAGACCCCCTCTACAATGACACGAAAATGGAGACGTAACCGTACGGATCAGCTCGGCAATGCTGAGCTCTTCCGTTTACGACGCTCCGTGCGACCAATAGAAGCCGAGTACTTGGCTGCGGTGGTATACCTGTTTTGTTTATGTTATAAATACGTTGAAAATTGTTTCAAGATAAAACATTTCAGGTGTTCTATTATTACTTTGTAGTTTTTTTTATTATACATGTAAACTATTCCCGTGCTATAATTTTGAAGCGTAATACATTTTTTTTAAAATTTAATTAAGATTTTGTATCCTTGGAATGATTTTTCCTTGGTTGCCTCCTAATTTTTATTTATTTTTATTTTGTTTTAAGTTTCCGTGCAGTGTGGAAGCAGCAGACGAGATACTGAAATTTTCTCCGTGAGATCCGTCTCCGTTTACGTGCCATTGTGGAACGTGCCTAATGACAGTTCTAAGTTGTGATGTTCTAAGTTATGATATTCAAAGTTGTGATGTTCAAAGTTGTGATGTTCAAAGTTGTGATGTTCAAGTTGTGATGTTCTAAGTAGTGATGTTCTAAGTTGTGATGTTCTAAGTAGTGATGTTCTAAGTTGTGATGTTCTAAGTTTGATGTTCTAAGTTGTGATGTTCTAAGTTGTGATGTTCTCAGTCGTGTGTGCATCTTGGGTAACCCTTCCGGAAAGCCAGGCGAGTGTCCTCGGCGGTCAGACAGCTCAAGGCGGGTGAACAACATTCCTTGGAAAAACTTCCAGGTTTTAGTTACAAAAGGGAGGGAGAAACAAAAAGCGCGAAATTCTTTCAGCCAGTCGTCAGTTTCCCGTCTCACGGGCCGCTTTTGTCTCCGTGAACGCCCTGTCACACCGTCAAAATTCTCGTCTCCGACTGCATTTGACAACACAGACTGAGAGGCTACATAAGAAATTTTAGGCATTCCTGCTTCCGCCATCAAATAACATTTATTTATAGCCGCGCACCTATTTCAAGTCCTGCCGCTCCATTACAATTTATTATTTCATTGAGCACGATCAATCAATTCAATGCTAGAATAATTTTAAAATAAAATTAATTCATAGCAACACGAATATTATATTGGTGAAAAATTATAAGCTCAGTTCAAATGTTAAATTATTGCAATGTTCTTTTCAAAATTAAATATTTTTTTCTGTAATCCTTTAAATTTATAGACACATATTTTTTTTTCATGTAGCCTAAATAATTTTACGTAAATATTTACTGAAAACAGATTTTTAATTGAATACAGGTAGCTTATTTAATGTCCCACTTGTCTAACACCATTATAAAAATAAGTCGTGACAGAACACATCCGCCATTTCTTTTACGCTTGACACGATTCTGTTAGGCTGATTTTGCCAGAAATTAGAGAGATTTTAGAACCAATCCCTTTGTACTTAAATAATTTGTCTTGTGAAACTATAATGTCTCCACTGGTGACGTTTCAGAGTCGTCATAATCATCCATCACTATTCGGCCGACCACAGGTCCCCCCAAAAGTTCAAGACCATTAAACAATAAAATATTTTAGTATTTGTTTCTAAAATATTTGTATGAATTGCTTCATTAAAACAATAATTTATTAAAAAAACTACAATGATTTGGCTTTTGTCGACTGACATACATTTTTACAAATAGTCTTTGATTTTACGATAATTATTTACTAATTTTAATTGAAATTAATAAAAAAATTATAAAGCCTTTTAAAACATGATTTATACTTTCGTAAAGATATTCAAGGACAAAAAATTTGCTCCGATTAAAAAAAAGAATAACTAAATTAAAGAATTATTGATTAGATTGTTTGATAATGTAATAGTTGGGAATTCAAAGAGTTAATATAATTTTACGTCGGAAACATTACTATAAAAAATCTGCTGATGGTCTTAAAACTTTCGGCGGAACTTTTACGAAAGTTAGAAGTGTTTCGGAGGAGAACGTTTGACAGTGTGACAAGCGCCTCAGGACGCTCTTGTTTCCTTTGGAAGTTGGCGACCGTCTTTTCTTCGCGACCTTCAGGGGTTTGTTGGGTTAGAGGGTATAGGGATTGGGTGGGGTTACTTGACTTTTGTCCAACCAGTGGTCAAGACTGCGGTCGCTGACCTTGCATGGATCGCTCCGACCACGCGGAACTGTTCACTCCGAGCAGCAACCTAACTCGCACGCCGTATTTCAGAACGTGTCCAAAACCCAATCACTGTTATGTAAAAAAAAATTGGTTGTCTGTAAAGTCGATAGTTTAACGTGACAACGTCATAACAAAACATTGATGAAATTATTGCATACTTTTATAAATAAAATTGAATCATATTTATTTTTAATAATAAAAGAATAAATACTTGAAATTATACTAGTAATCAGATTTTTAAAATGCAAGAATAATTAACCTTTATTGTCGAAATTGTTGTTGTAATAAGCAATGAAAACCACATTAACTTTTCACTTCACATTATAAACCGTCAACGAAACAGTTCACGTGTAGATAACTTGTAATTAATTTTAAAAACTGGCGTTTAGCTACAAAGTTTAAATATAATTATGAACAAGTTTTCATATAAATAAACTGTAATCAAATATCTATCATCAATTATATGAATCACCATAATTTTTTAGTCAATTGTAACTGCACTCGCCGACAGCGTAATGGAACACAGCGTAACGGAACAATGAGCGTAACGGAACAATGAGCGTAACGGGACACAGCGTAACGGAACAATGTGCGTAACGGGACACTTTTTCGTGCGTGCAGCCGGCGTTCATCGATTTATTAGACGTTGTCACGTCAAAAAAATGCAACAGTTTTAATAAACTACGCTCTGCTAGAAACTGATTTTAAGTCTTTCCATGCGGTTGTTCCACACCCATCGATACATTTGCCACGCCAAAACCTCCACAGATAGCAGCACTGTCGTGCGAATTATATTTTGTAATAATGTTCGCAGGCTTTCACGGCCGTTGTCTGAAGTAGCTTGGCTTCTGGGTTGTAACCGTGTCCTTGGCGAATAATTCACCGGCGTTTCGGTCGGCATTACAGTCGCCATCTACTGCTCCGTAGTTAACTGCTCCCTGATGATGGCGACAGCAATATCGACCGAAACGCCGGTGAATTATTCGCCAAGGACACGGCTACAACCCAGAAGCCAAGCTACTTCTTTATTTTGTAATCTTAATTTTCTCAAGTACTTTTAGTGTTGCGATAATTTATTGTTATGACCATTCAAACGTACAAAATGCATTCCAAAATAGTTTCGCTGTCATAAAATTTCATTCGGCACACCAACACGCTTGGTACGTCCCCCGATGATCATATAAATACGAGTTAATGGCGCCTGATGCGATTCAGCCAGCGAAAATAGTGAACTCGGCGCATGGCGAAATTCTGGCAACAGAACGGCAACAGATGAGGACACCGAATTCGGTTGCCTAGAAATTAGGGAAAGGCAGTGTCCTTTTGCGCACTAAGAGTATTGTTAGGGTACAGGTGTAGCATATTCAACACCTAAATTGTAATTTTCGTGTTTTGGAAACCGACCTCAGAGCTCTATCCTTTCCCAAGTGTGACCAGACGCAAGAACTCCCAGCAGTTAGAGAAGTAAGTATAGAAAAGGGGCTACTGCGCCTGGGTTCTGGGTGTTGTGCTTGGTGCTGATATGCCATCTTGGATTGTGACGTCACGGCGGCCATCTTTGATGACCTTGACCTTGACCATGACCTTGGCCATGACTTAGACCTTGGGGCATTAATGATTAAGAATATATCGAGGATTACAGACAATAGATATTCATGTCACCTCTGTGAGAAGACTTTTGCAAATGATGCTCAGAAACGTAAGAAAGAATGCTCGGAGAACCGATCACGCTGTGATGAGTGACGTGCGTGGTTTACTCGTAGGTATTGACAATTTGAGACGACATTCGAAAAACTGCAAAGGTGAAGTCCGTACACCTACTGCGGACCAGCTAGTTTTGCAGTCTGCCCGGCAAGTTAAGGTTGACATTCGCACGCGCAATGACTAGCAGTAGAACAGGTATTTTTCAAGAGAAGCCTTCTTTTCACAGACGAAAGAGCCAAAACCCGAAGTTCCCCGAAGTTCATGCGTTTTTTCCGTATCTTTAATGTAGCTATCTTAACCAAATCAACCGTCCACAATGTTTTAAAGTATTTATAGGTAATGTAGCTAACCTAACCTAATTGACCATTAGTATCATTTTATCAACACCGACATATTTATTTACAATGACCAACAAAAAAAAAACCCGAAGATGCACGATTGGGCGTTTGGCTCTCTCGTCTGTGAAAAGAAGACTTCCCATTTTGCAAGAAGCTTCGACATCGACATAACGTGCAGCACAGACTGCGACTGTTCTCGGCAACGTTGAGTCAGAATCAAAATGGATTCTACCTGGCAAAATCTACTTTCCGTGGAATAAGTACTGAAAGAATTTTACCATCTGAACAGCTGTCTTGTGCCAATAAATTTTTGTAGCTTTCTTTCTGATGCCAAGAAGGAGCAGGAGTGGGCCTGACCCTGTGATTGCTCTTTTGTGGTGTCAGAGCTGTTTCCGGCTCTAGTTATCCGAGATATGACCCAACAGGCCTACATAATGGGGGCAAGGATGCGAATTCATAGCCTCTCCGCACCAAGTGGCAATCCTCTGCCTCAATGTGGCACCATTGATTTGTGGCGGAGGGGGGGGGGGGGAGTCAGTGGTGGCTAAGTAAGCTGGTAAGGGTATCCTCTGTCTCTTGTCATAGCCGTATCCTTAACTAAAGAGGACAATGCAGGGAATAACCTTGCCTTAGACATCTTCATCACGTGTGGATGGTGGGGTACCAGAAATGGTGGAAACTGCGGGTAACAGCAGATGCAACTGAAACCTTTTCTGGGGGTTCCGAGTACTGAGCCCTGGTGGTGAATCCCAATGGCCTTGTTTACTGTAAAAAAACCAAGGGAGTAGTATAGTTTAAGGGCTCCTGGCACACGGGTCCTGGGTGTGGATTGAAGATTGTTTACATTGTGACGTCACGGCGGCCATCTTGGATAAGCGTAACGGGACACATCGTAACGGGAGAAGTAGGACAATGACCTTTGACCCTCGAAATTCGCCAAAATTGGGCAAAAATTGCCAAAAATTCCTCAAAAAATCGCCAAAATTTACATTTCTGTGGAAAAAAATTCCGCCAAAAAATATCAAAAAATTCCTCAATTCAAAAATTAGGATTTCGAAAATCCTCAAAAGTCATTTTGTCTTAGAAAGAACCCAAATTCCTAAAAACGGCTTAAGCATCCATGTCCTCAGCCTCCGGTAAGCCATTTCTAGGAATAAGGATACTATGACCGCCATATTGGATGATGACGCCACCGTTGCAATTTCCGTTACGACCGCCATCTTTAAAATCTTTATTTATTATCCGATTTTAACGAAAAAAAAATTAAAATTTATAAAAAAATTCAAATAATAAAATTTAATAAAGTTTTTATAAAAAACAAACATTTACAACACGGAGCTCGGAGTCCTCGGTTCGAACCCGACGAAGGCAAAAAAAATAAAAATGGCGACCGATCCTTCCCCCCGTGGTGGATGCAGGCAGACTGACTCCCACCACTTTTTGCCATTCATATATATCTTCACCAAGTATGACGTCATGTCCGCCATCTTGAATATCCGTTATTTTAATGCTAGAGCTTCAGGAAAAAGTTAAAAAATCATTAAAAAAATTAATCAACCTAATTAAATAATAAAAAAATATTTAAAACCACCGTTGCACTTTTCGTGACGGCCGCCATCTTGAAATCACAGGCTGGAGATCACCATCTTGTTTTCGTCTGCTAGAGTGTGCTGATACCATGTTAGTATAATTATCTGGTCACAACACCTTTGAAGTTGACCTTGAAATTTGACGTTGACCTTGAAATTTGACCTTGACCTTGAACTTTGACCTTGACCTTGTAATTTGCCCTTGACATTGAACCTTTACCTTGAATTTTGACCTTGTCCTTGACCTTGAACTTTGACCTTGACCTTGAAATTTGACTTTGTCCTTGTCGACCATCATGGATCCGACATTTTATGTTCAGTACATGCTACCAGGAGCTACCACCTGCTGGAGTACATCATCTTGTGTGTGTGTACTCGTATTATAGAGTACATTTCCATCTGGATAATTTTATTCTAACACGCTACAGTGCAGTAATAATTTATTACGGAGGTGCCCCCGCCATCTTGAAATTCGGCCGCCATCTTGAAATCATGTAATAATGTAGCTAGAAAAGCGGGAAAAAATCCAAAAAACAAAAAAAAATACTCATTAACTTACATATTGATTCGATCCGCTCCAGTCCTTGATTCGATCCTCGATCGATGCAAGAATGTTTAATTTTATGCAAAAAAAAAATAATTTCAATCAACCATGTTCAAAATTCTTAAAGAGACTTTAAATCCTCTACTACCATCATCCTATAAGCCATCAAGACCACCACATTGGAAATTCGTAATTATTTAGCTATAACTTGGGAAAAAGTTCAAAACTCATTAAATAAATTTACAACCAGTAAAATGAGTAATTTGATCGACGTAGGTCCTTGGTACGATTCGGAATGACGATGAAAAAAATTTAAATATAACATCAATATAACATAATAGTGACAGGTTCGAGAAATAAAACACCACAAAGTCTTTTACAAACATAATATTTATTACACAATCTCTATCCTACTACTACAGAATCACTTGCGAAGCCAGCAATCTTATAAACATTTAGCCCTGCATTTACATGCAACGACTACTTCTTAGCTTCAACAGCTCCAAATGCTCCAAATGGCTCCAACAACTCAAAATGGCTCCAAATGCTCCAAACGGCCTCCAAATGGCTCCAACAGCTCCAACAGCTCCAAATGCTCCAAATGGCTCCAAATGCTACAAACGGCCTCCAAATGCTACAAATGCTCCAAATGGCTCCAACAGCTCCAAATGCTCCAAATGCTTGACAGCTCCAAATGCTTCAAATGGCTCCAAATGCTTAAGACAGCTCCAAATGCACCAAACGGCCTCCAAATGCTTGACAGCTCCAACAGCTCCAAATACTCCAAATGGCTCCAACAGCTCCAAATGCTCCAAATGGCTCCAACAGCTCCAAATGCTCCAAATGCTTGACAGCTCCAAATGCTTCAAAAGGCTCCAAATCCTCCAAATGACTCTAAAAGGCTCCAAATGCATCAAAAGGCTCCAACAGCTCCAACAGCTCCAAATGCTTAACACAGCTCCAACAGCCTCCAAATGCTTAACACACAGCTCCAAATGCTCCAAACGGCCTCCAAATGCTTGTTAGCTCCAAATGCTTCAAATAGCTCCAATTGCTTAAGACAGCTCCAAATGCACTAAACGGCCTCCAAATGCTTGACAGCTCCAACAGCTCCAAATGCTCCAAATGGCTCCAACAGCTCCAAATGCTCCAAATGCTTGACAGCTCCAAATGTTTAAAAAGGCTCCAAATGCTCCAAATGACTCCAAAAGGCTCCAAATGCATCAAAAGGCTCCAAATGGCTCCAACAGCTCCAAAAAAGGCTCCAAATGGCTCCAAATGCTCCAAACGGTCTCCAAATGGCTCCAAATGCTTTAAAAGGCTCCAAATGCTCCAACAGCTCCAAATGGCTCCAACAGCTCCAAAAAAAGGCTCCAAATGCTCCAACAGCCTCCAAATGCTCCAACAGCCTCCAAATACTCCAAGGGCTCCAAATGCTTCAAAAAGCTCCAAATGCTCCAACAGCTCCATCTTCACTTGGTTCCAACTGATTCCAAATACTTTTCTTTTCGAACTTGGCATGATTACTGACATGTCTTTATTAGTATACATTTTGACTGGCAGTGGTAACGTTTTTTTACACCTTTAAGTTATAAGTTTTATTTAGAAATCAGATTTCGATAAATGGTAGATACCATCTGGAAAGAAAATATATTAATTTATCTTCAAGTTTATACACATACATTTAATTTAAGCCATTATTGTATATAGCCAGCTTCCCTCAGTTCTTTGAGTATGAAGGATATTTATTTAATGTTCTAATAGTTTCTGGCACAAAGCGATCCATGTAGTAGTCGTAGCCTGTCAACCAATATGTTAGGATCTTCCCATGAGGTATAATCAATCTCTTCTGCTGCGTTCATCATCCTTGCATGTTTATAATAAATATTATTATCTCTGGTGTCTATCGTTTTAACACCAACCACAAGGTCACTTTCGTCATCGTGCCAGTGATTATAACAAGCTTGATCAGGATAATTTATTTTATTACGACGTTTCCATCGTTTTGGTCTCAAGCCACCATCACAGTCTTCGCTCTTGCATGCTTTTGGTGCTTCAGCCTTAGATGTGTCAGCAAAGTCTTCGTTCATGCCAGCTTCTAATGTGTCACCACAGTCTTCAATCATGTCAGCATCACAAACTTGATCAGGATAATTTATTTTATTACGTCGTTTCCATCGTTTTGGTCTCAGACCGCCAATACAGTCTTCGATCTTGCCTGCTTTAGGTGCTTTAGTACAGTACTCAATCATGTCAGCCTCAGATGTGTCACCACAATCTTCAATCATGCCAGCTTCAGATGATTCATCAAAGTCTTCGATCTTGTGAGCTTCAGGTGGTTCTCCATCTTTCACATTTTCATGGAGATGAATAGATATTGGAGTAAATATCTTTTCATTTCTAATATGGTTACAACTTCCTTCGTTTGTTTTAAATTTTAAATTATTATCTTGATCTAGATCAGTAATTTTACCATTAGCTTTTTCGCCTTCGTTCCTCTTCCACGATGTTGTAGCCCAGTCTTCGTTATCTTTATTCATCTTAATTGTACAGGTCTTGTAATGTCTATCCAAGTAATATCTTCTACCAAAGGATTTCTGACACTGACTGCAATGAAATGGTTTTTGACAAGGACCCAAATTACACTCGCTTCTCTCATGTCATTTAGCATTCTTTCTCAAGGTAAACACCTTGCTACAGTATCTACAGTGATGACGTTTTGATACAGCAACAAATACCGAATCAGGATTCATATTAGTTACTGGGACTAATGCCAGTTGCAAACTAAGGGCTGGTTTCACAAAGTCTGGTTATCGTCCGGTTATCTTCTGATTAAAATTTAAGTGCTGGTTAGCAGAATTACCTGTTTCTCAATATAGGGTTAACAGTAATCGGCCGATTAACTGATGGTAACCAATGGTTAAGTTAAACACTAGAAGAGGTTCTGATTAGTTGGCTACTGCTGATAGTTTTGAGGTTATGTATATTTTTGAAGCTGTTTGAAACCACATAGTGTGCAAAACAGAGATAATTGATTGAAGTGCCGCAGTGATGATGGCGAATGAATTGAACTTTTTGTTTGAAGATGATGATGAAGATATTGTTGATTATTTAAATAGACCACGAATATTTCGAGTAAGGCCAAATCAATTTCAAATGAATGACAGTGAATTTGCAATGAGGTTTCGGCTTAGCAAAAATGCGGTCCTAGCACTGTTTCAAAAAATAGAAAGACAGTTGGAAGTGCCCACAGACAGGTTAGTAATGGCTTTTTTCTTGTTAATCTATTACAAACAAAAAAAAAGTACTTTTTGTGTGAGCTTCCAATTTAAATTTATTTGGCTATGTAAACATGTGAGTATAAACAAGTATTTTTGTTTTCAGGAATTTTTCTGTCTCTCCTATTGACCAACTTCTATGCATCTGATGGATTTTTTATTTCCGTTGGTGATTACTTCGGTTTACACAAGAGCACTGTATGTCGTATTGTAAAAAAGGTTACTCTTGTGATAGCAATGCTCCGCAGAGAATATATTGCATTTCCTGAGACAGATGAACAATATCGGCTGTTACATGAAGAATTTTACAATGTGGCACGGTTTCCAAAAGTAATCGGAGCTATTGACTCTACCCACATCAAAATTATTTCTACGGGTATGAAGACTTACGTAGTGTGTAGGCCTAATTTTATATTTGTTATATACATAAATGTCCAAAGGCAGCTATCGGTAAATATGTAGTTTAGGGGTATTCCTTAAAGAATATACTTAAAAATCCTAAAATAACTTAATTCCATTCTCTAAACCGTCCTGAATTTAATAAACAAACCGGAGATAAGAAATTCCAAATAGTTTATGAGAAATTGCCGTTTTTATTTTCCATCACTATACCTTTGCATTCATGCAGAAATATCGTATCCAACATAAAAATTTCTTTTTACATCAAGTTACCGCTTATTTTCGTCCATATTGATGTTTGTTTACAATTTTCTCTAACCGAACCTTAAACACTGGCCAAAAGTAACAAACGAAGGTAGCACGACAGCCAATCGCGATCCGATACGTCATCGCCTGGTTGCCATATTTCCCTTAACCGTTGTTTAGTTAAACACTCGTTAAAAATACGTTGGGAAACAGTCAAATGATAATCAGTACTTTAATGTCCTGTTTAAATTAATCGTTCGATTAGATAACCGAAACTTTAAACAGACTTTGTGAAACCGGCCCTTAGAGTTTTAAATTTTATTACTTAAATAGAATTTTTTAATTATTTCATCAGCGAGAATTAATTTATCTCATTCAAAGGTACGTGTTGCAAATAGTTCTGCTTTTCAACAACAGATGTCGCCACATGTTACTTGCAGGTAAATAATATTTAGTTCTTTTATGCGGGATGCGGGATGCTCACTAACGATCGCAAAAGAAGGATGGCTTCGCTAGACTCCAAGGAGAAGGAAGTTCGTCCTTCCTGTTAGTGCTTCTTAGATTTCTCAGAGATTATTATTATTTGATTGAGTAATGATATATTTTTTAATTTCCACATGATAAAAATATTACAAATGTTGATTAAGTAGCAGAAATTCACTAATTACTTGTAACCTTGAATAAAATGACATGCCTCATTAAGTAAAAAAATCCTTCATGCAAAGATCAATTTCTCATCTGTAACCAAAAGCACTCGGAGAAAACCATAAGATGTCGAGTCAGGAATAATCAGAAGCATTCGGAGAAAACCATCAGATGTCTAGTAAGGAATAATCAGAAGCACTAAGAGAAAACCATAAAAAAAATATTATCAAGAATAATCAGGAGCACACGGAGCATGTACTGAACATAAAATGTCGGATCCACGATGGTCGACAAGGACAAAGTCAAATTTCAAGGTCAAGGTCAAAGTTCAAGGTTAACGTCAAATTTCAAGGTCAAGGTCAAAGTTCAAGGTCAAGGTCAAATTTCAAGGTCAAGGTCAAATTTAAAGGTCAACGTCAAATTTCAAGGTCAACGTCAAAGGTGTTGTGACCAGATAATTATACTAACATGGTATCAGCACACTCTAGCAGACGAAAACAAGATGGTGATCTCCAGCCAGTGATTTCAAGATGGCAGCCGTCACGAAAAGTGCAACGGTGGTTTTAAATATTTTTTTATTATTTAATTAGGTTGATTTATCTTTTTAATGATTTTTAAACATTTTCCTGAATCTCTAGCATTAAAATAACGGATTTTCAAGATGGCGGACATGACGTCATACTAGGTGAAGATATATATGAATGGCAAAAAGTGGTGAGAGTCAGTCTGCCTGCATCCACCACGGGGGGAAGGATCGGTCGCCATTATTATTTTTTTTGCCCTCGTCGGGTTCGAACCGAGGACTCCAAGCTCCGTGTCGTAAATGTTTGTTTTTTATAAAAACTTTATTAAATTTTATTACTTGAATTTTTTTATAAATTTTAAATTTTTTTCGTTAAAATCGGATAATAAATAAAGATTTTAAAGATGGCGGTCGTAACGGAAATTGCAACGGTGGAGTCATCATCCAATATGGCGGTCATGGTATCCTTTTTCCTATAAATGGCTTACCGGAGGCTGAAGACATGGATGCTTAAGCCGTTTTTAGGAATTTGGGTTCTTTCTAAGACAAAATGACTTTTAAGGATTTTCTAAATCCTAATTTTTGAATTGAGGAATTTTTTGAGATTTTTTGGCGGAATTTTTTTCCACAGAAATGTAAATTTTGGCGATTTTTTGAGGAATTTCGGGCAATTTTTGCCCAATTTTGGCGAATTTTGAGGGTCAAAGGTTAATGTCCTACTTGTCCCGTTACGCTGTGTCCCGTTACGCTCATACAAGATGGCCGCCGTGACGTCACAATGTAAACAATCTTCAATCCACACCCAGGACCCGTGTGCCAGGAGCCCCCAAAATATACTACTCAAGGGTAATGGAATGGAGTCTTTCTGCGCCGCTGACATTGCTAGGGGCACCCGGAACAGAGTCGGCTGCAAATCCCTGGGCTTCGGTACAGGTGGTCGGGAGAGAGACTGAGATAATTTCACGGTTCTCCAGCCAACTCTGGTTGCGGCACTGGTGGTTATCCCTAGAAGTCACCGAAGTTGAAGGAGTACGAGGTGATCGTTGTGCTAATGGACATCTCCGCTGAGGTTTCCTCTGAAGTCCCAGTATCACAATGGGTAGGTTTCGTACTTGGTAGTGGTGATTCGATCGCTTGGAGCAGACTCTAAGCGAACCCTAGCCCGATGATGAGTCGACGTGGTGAGCGACGACACAGCTCCGGTACCAGCCTGGACAGCTGGCAGAGGTTGGATAGGCTTCCACCGGACCACGGGTTCTCTGGGTGACCTAGTGGTCCCAGTGTGATGTAGGAGATTGGGGAAGTGTGCCAGCAGTACGTACAAATGACACAGAAAACTGCCAGGTTAGCTGAGTGAGGCATTGGGCCGAAGTGGTGACCAAGATGGGATGGTTAGCCTCAGCCTCTGGTCATTGCCCGACGTCCTAACATCTTACCCGTTTGTGTTTACCGCGTAACCGTCTCCACTGCCCATGGGAGGCCCCAGGCCGGAAAGGCATAATGCTAAGAGCGGCGGGTCATTAACTTTACGATGATGCAAAAAATGATATAGTTAATCAACTTGAAGAAGTATTGGAAAACGATCATTTTGTGCAGTATACTTTGTGACTGGAATGGACTAATGGTAAACCTGAGACATTTCAAGACCAGTCTGGCAAAAGAGCATTCAAATACTTCTCTCTATCTAATCTTTGACAAGATATGTCTGTAAATGATGAAATTAAAAAAAAAATCTTTCGTGAAGAAGAAGCAAACAAGGAAAAGGTAGCGAATGGTCACTAAGGCAATGTATATCGATGTCAACTAAGAACAAGCAGACAATGCTCACTGAGGGAATAACATTTATTATTTGAGCGTCTGTATGTACTTTTAGTAGAGTAGACTTCACATAATACATTTTTATTTGAAATTTTTTTATTACTTGTACCTGTCACTTTTCTTTCCTAATAAAATTACTTTTTTTTATTGTTCAAGGATCGAACCGAGGATATGAATCAGTCATTGCATTAATATGTGATTTTTTTTAATTTTAGAAATGTCGGGGTTATTTATTACGAATTTCCAAAATGGCTGCAAATATGACCAATAAGATGGTGGAAATGACACCATAGGCCACTACATGCCGTTTAGTATTAATTGGTATTAGTGGTGGGAGGTCAGTCTGTCAGTGGCCTCTGCGGAGGAAGAATACGTGGCCATTTTTATATTGCCCTCACCGGGTCTTAATCGAGGTCTCCGTGCTCCATTAATTCCGTGCGTTTTTAAAGTAAAATTTAATTAAAATTTAATTTCAATATTTTTTATGAAAAAAATATTTATACAATTTTCTATCAAAATAACTACAGATTTTCAACATAGCGGACGTGAAATTATAATTTAAAAAAGGGCGGAAGGTTCTATAATCTAAGATGACAGGTGTAATAATAATAAGCAAATATTTTTATTAAAAATTTTAAAATAAAATTATGATTAATATTTTGATATACTTTAATTACATGTTAACTCTCACAGGGAACCGAAACAAGGACTGAATTCGATTAAACAATTAAATATTGGAATTAAATTTTTTTTTATGATTATTGGAATTCCCCCGAATTTTTTGGTCAAAAATGAAATAATTTCTAGTTTACAGTGAAGGTTAAGGTTATGACCCGGAGGCTTGGGTGTTTTTTTTTTTTTTTTTTTGCATTTTAAGGAATGTCAGTATTTCAGAGGAAACTTCAGCCTCGGTGAGGAAAATCAATATTCCGTAATTTTTTGAGGGGGGAAAAATGGACATTTTCCCTAAAAACGGGAATTTTTAACAGCATGATGCATAAGATTTATACATTTTGATATGTAAACATCTTAGATCTCGGTATAAGGCCTTTGGTAGAAGTAATTTAGTGAAAATGAAACCGAATGTATCACAAAGATCGCGGACGCACGTTAAGAAACATAATCACGTACGTATTAACTTTCGTAAACATTAGCCTATGCAATTACCAAACTTATTGGTGTGCTAAATATGATTATATTATAGTGAAATATATATAAATATTTGACAAACTAAAATATTCAAAGTTAAAAATAATATTTTATTTTAAAATATCTAAAGAAACTGGTGTTACAATAATATTAGATATTCCCCTTATTAATTTACAATTTGCTTAGTAGTACAGCGGTAGACGTGTTTCCAAACCATGCAATGGAAAAAAAATAAAAAAATAACATAATAATAATGTTATTTCAGTTCAATTAGGTTAATATTTCTTTGTAGTAATTATTTACAGACTTAGTTTCTGGCTAATATTTTAGTATTACAATATTCTAACGTGTGCGGAAACCTTATATTATTAATAACTTGGTGAATTTAAACAGTATTTTAATCAGATTCCTTGTCGAAAATTAGGTTTCAAGCAGGGGTGCAGGATTTTTTTTAAAGTAATGTTTGCTTTTATCGGAGCCGTTTTAATTAGTTTAAAATTTCCGTTTATTTTGATACTGACATCTGCGAGTGATATTGTCACGCAAGGTTTACGATTCAGGCAGCGAATCTTAGCGCCGAGCGCAGTAACTGTGTGATTTGTGTACAGATATATTTGTGTGTACTTCAAAAGAGAATATTTTTTTTGATCAGAATATTTATTACGCTCGGCATTAAGGAATTTTACTTTTAATTTTCGTGTCCGAGCTTCGTGTTCCAAGTTTATTTGCAACATGATCACAATGAGAACACATGCATTTTTTTATTACCGAGGTTAGATGTTAACACATCACTGGCGAGTACTGATAGACTCGCTCAATTTTTTGTTTGAAATATAAAGCAAAACAAAAAAGGTTATAAAGCCATTCGCAGGGGTGCCGCATTGAATACTTCACCAACATTTATAGTACCTACTCCTTGTGTTTTCACTACTGCGGATACAAACGTGCTTATTCACTGATATTCTACACAGGCGCGGATGGATTTTAAAGGCATTACAAACTTGTCATATGTGGCTACAGTTCCTCTAATTATAATATACGACTTTTAAATTTGGTACAATGCAACCGATATTTATTTCTATCTTCTATTTAGGCCTATTAGTAAATACTGTCTGCCCGGCACAAAACTAAAAGTTTAGCATCCTGACTGTGACGTAAAGTGTGACATGTGCAGATCTATTTTTAAAATTGAGAGCTGCACGTAGTAACATTGCCAAGTGTCATGTTGTAAAAGGCAGCACCAATATAGGGAAGAAACAGAAACTGTAAGATGATTCATTGTTTAGAGACATATTTAAAGACAAAAAAATAACATTCAAAACTTGGTAAAGGCCAGATATCTTAAATCATGGTGCCCGCATAGCCATGTGTATACTTGTGTCAGTGAGGCGGGAAGACATAAGCGCGACGCTCGCTGGTGCTTCTAGCGCGGTGTCTCCTCTGGACTGGCGCGCAGTCTTTTCGTCGTGCATACGGTAATTGTTAGATTTGACTGGTAACTATGACATTAGAAGACGGGGAAATGAAGATAAACATGTAATGAAAGTCCCTCGAGTGCTTACAGCGAATCTGTACCGGATTTTTCACGTCTAAAATTTATTCCGAAAACTGGAGTTTTAGCCATTTAAATTAGACGAAAAATACAGTTGAAAATGAAAATCAGGAAACACAACTACTCATAGGCCCTCCGAGTATTCTTAAATATGTTTCTTAGACAAATTCTACTTGGATGTCATGATTAGTTTTCAAATAAATATTCCTTATTGCAAAAAAAACATCCAATTACTTCGCAGTGAAACTATTTTTAGCAGTTAGGTCACACTTGACTACAGGCATTCCACGAAAATATATTGGCTATTGAGCTTTCGCGAATAGGAATTTTAGAATATATTCAAAACTGAAACCCATATAGTGTCTTTCTTTCACAATTAGTGGAACGCAGACCAGAAAGAAAAAAACTCTGTACTTCTGAGGCATAAGACACTGTCAGAAAACAAATAATTTTTTCAAGAGAGCAGTGTTCAGAATTGACTATTTTCTACCCATAATATGTTAATTTTTAACAAGACATATGCATTTACATTTTACACATATATTTGAAAAATGTATTTTTTTTATTTACACAAATTTATATCAACTGCATTATTACAAGAAACAACTTAAGAAAACATAACATTTAAAGCAGTAAATGTATTTTTTAAAAATCTTTATTTTATGTCGTTCAATTTTTAAAATAAAATTAGGAATTTTATAACCATAATATTCTCATTTTAAATACTTATATTGATGGTCTTGATCTCTTGGTAGAAACTGTAAGAGTATTTAGAGGCAATAAAATAAGAGAGTATTTTCAAACCTTTTTTTTCTGAACATTATGATGAGATACTTTAAATTATATTAAAAACTGTTTTATGATTACCTACTCCTAAGTTGAAGCTGGGCACTACTTAACGACTTTCGGGAATAGGAGACTTTGCACTTCGATGTAATACATCGTAGAACTCAAGTGTCGTAGGCCTACAGAATGAACGAACGCTAAACGGCTATGAAATTCACGGCCGAATGTGCATTTCGCCCAAAAGTGGACATAGTGCCTTGTGCCTCCAAGGTTCAGCACTGTTAAAAAAAAAGCAGTCATCACAGGGACTGTCGACAGAAGTGAAAACTTAAAATTTTGTATTTAAATGTGTAATATGAAATCATTTTTACGTCAAAAGTATGCAAGAAAATGATTTTGGTATTTTATCACTAGCATGCCGATGACGCGAACCCATGTTTTGCCTCTACCAATAATAACTTTAAAACTAGAAGAAATGAAGTTTTTTTCATTGAAAGAATAAAAATTATCAACATTATCTCTAATAAATCAATAACCTGAAATTCACATCGTAAATAAATAAACAAAAAAAAACATAACCTCAACTACCTACTAAAAAAATATCCAATACTCGAAATATGTAACACACAATAGCGTTAAATTTTCCTTGGAAAATAAAGATAAAATAAAAATCTTGTACCTAACTTTAAAAATATAATATATTTAGTTTTATCCTTGAAATATAAAAAAAATAACACGTCGCGTGACCATGTCGATGACGACTTTACGTGAATTTACTTCCTAACCAAACCTTCCTATAGAAGATTTCACTTTAAAAAAAAAATGCTCGCGTGTTTTGTTTGCGATTCGCTCGTCTCGTTCTTCACGCTTCTTGCCGCTGCTCCTGACAGCTTCCTCCAATTGTTTCGCGGATTGGTGCGCGATTGTTTTTTGTTTTTGTTAAAATCCTCCACACACACCCCCTTCTTCCCACACCCACGCGCGTCTCTCAACTCCCCAAACAAAACAAAACAAAAAACAAGCTTCGTTCTCATTGCCCGGAGCAATTATCTGATCAATCCGTTTGACGCTCGCTTCCTGGCGTGCTTACACAAACACAAACACAAACACACACACACACGAACACACCTCGCCCACTTCCTCAAATCTCGTCGGATAATTACACATTTGTTGTGGGGGGGGGGGGGGGGGGAGGATATACACTACAAACGTAATCGCGTTAGAAGTTACAATTACTTGGCGTAGTATAAAAAAAATAACAAACTTTAATTATGCATTGAAATGATTAATATAAATAAATAAAAGGTTTTGAGTGATATTATAAACAAGGTTTGGTAAAATGTAAACTGAATCTAAAATTTTGAAAAAAATATAGATCAACTTGCATAAATTATTAATTTTTATTTAAACAATAACGATATAATTAATAATGAAAAGTGATAAATATACCAATATTTATTCTAATAGATTAACTTTAATTTTTTTTTAATATGTTATAATTTAAAATGTAAATAAATTATACATACCTACGGGAACATAAACATACATATAAATACACTTAAAAATAAAATTCAAATATATTTTTATGTAGTTCTTTTTTAAAATTTCCTTGCATATTGTGGCGCACCATAAAAATTCCCTCTATTTTTTTTTTCATAGCCCGCCTATAACAGTATAACATCAAAAATGCGAGTCAGTCTTTTAGTACTCGCTAGAGATGTGTAACATCTAACCTCGGTAACGAGCATAGTTAATGTGTTATCATGTTTCAAATACACTTTTGATACGAAACTCGGACACAAAATTTAACGTAGAATACTTTACAATTACGCCGAGCGTGATAAACATATGAAAATTGTGTTTTGAACTATTTTTCTTGACGCGAATCACGCGTAGTTTCCGCACCCGCCGCTAGAATTACTTGCCGGTGCAGTCACGTCGACAATCGAATTATTCTATTTTACAATCGAAATCTTAAACTATATAATTAAATGGCCCCAACAAAAAACGGAAAAGACTTGAATTATTACTTAACCTCGGCTTTGGACCTCATTTATTTTCGTCGAGAATTTTTTTTATTAAAACCCTGCTCATGTTGTTAATATTCAATACACAGTTAATACTTAAAAAGTTACCTTTTGTTTTTGTGAACTTTAGTTCTCGCCGTCCGCCCCAAATGACATCATCGTGGTCACACATTTCACGAAGTTACTTCTACCAAAGCTTAGATTTTACACATCAATAGACAGGGAAACAGCACAGCAGTAGACCCAACCTCATTTCGCCAAAGTAAACTAACCTGAATGTTTGCAACTTGACTGACAGTCATTTGGCCAAAAAAACATGTATCGAGCAGGGAGAAATGTCTCATCCTAGGTAGAGAAAATCTAGCGAGACGATTTTGATAAAAATTATTTCCGAAACAAAATAGCGCGTGTAACTCAGAAGACGTAAAAGAAGTGAAAATTCTTGGCAATTCAAACCTCGACTCGTAAGTATACAGTAAGGAGTAAAGTGGCAGAGAGATAAAAAAAGAAGAGAAGAAGACAATTATTTTAAATAAACAATAATTAACAAAATTATTACTCATGTCAAAATAACTGCTTACGATATCAAAAATAATTGATCAATCAAAAATGATTAATTAACCATAAAAATTACTCACTGTTGAAATAATAACAATATGAAATGTTATATTAAGATTTTCAGAAACGTCAAATATAGAACGAAAACAATTATTACTACAATTTATACACATTTTAAAAAGTAATTCAACTTCGATACATTTTATTCTCAACCATATTTATAATATTACTTAGTATGACTCAGCAAAACTGTTCATACCATTTAATAACAAGATAACACAGCGTTGGAATTTTGGCTTTTATTTATTTTTCAAGTATTTTAGAATCCTAAATTTTTGTAATTATTATTAATTTGTTTCATATAAAAACATGAATTCACACTACGATTTCTTGAAAATAACAGCTCAAAAAATCAAACCATAAATAAATATATTTCATAAATATCAAAGCTAGGATTTATTATAATAAATTAGTTTTTAATTTAATATTATATTTTGTATAGATTATATGTAACCGAGCATTTTTCTAGACTGATATTGTAGTTCTGCAAATATCACCTTATAATTGAGTTATAGTGCAACAGACTCTGCCACTAAGGTACACAATCCTACTGCAATGCATTCATAGGCATTGCATTGATAATGTTCTGCCGTCAAATGAATAACAATGAGTTTTATGTTTGCAGGTCCGCGACGCGAAAACTAAATGGAACGGACTCACCTCTCGGTAATTCTTTACATTATAACCATAATGCAACAAAGTGAATATAAAAATAATTATCCAATATTCTACGCACAGGATTTGTTTAAACTTGTTTAAAACTAGCTTATTCTTATAGTTGGACTCAGCATATTTACACGCTCGTGGGCTCATAATTATAATACGATGTGTGATAAAGTTAATCAAATAATAATACGTGGCAAATAATTACCCTGTCCAACAAAAGCGTGAAAAGTATTATACCAGATAAAAAATATTTAGTTACACAGCTGAAACAATACTCATACAATAGATTTAAACAAGTAATTAAATAATACGTGCTTGAAAGAACACCATCATTTCCTTGCGAATACGGCCAGTGGCACGGTGCACAACAATAAGCTCAAATCCCGTTGTGTTGCCCTCCGCCCAAATACTACCAAAGATTAAAAAATGACTTCAAACTTATTAAAAAAGCATACCCATACTATTCCAAATATTAAAATTATTCTTTACATGCTGAAAGTCTTAACAATATGAAGTTAAACATCAGGACCATTTTTCTAGCAAACATTTATGACTTTAGAGGGCCCACAAAAAGATTAAGCCCATTAGATAATTGAATATGACATTTCGTTCTTTGTTTTTGGTATAAATGACTTATTAACAGTAATTAATGATTTAAAAACTTATTTTAAGCGGATATTGACGTCTCGTTATAAAATATTGTAAAAATAAATGTGATATTTGTTGATCATAATTTTCTTTACTAATTATTGCAGTTTATGAAACAAATGAACGTATTCTGACGATAGGTATTTTTTTTTTTGCCAGACAGAGATTTATTTGAAAATACAAATTTTGTACCTACTTTAGTATTACAAAAAAATTTAAAAAACATAACTTTTACGGCAGTATATATTTTCAAAAACAAGGTTTTTTTATATTTTTGGTTTTTTTAGTAAAATCAGTTATGAGTAAAAAGTAAAATTATAATATTATTTTTACCAGAATTTTATAACCAAAATATCATCCTAAATCTACTAATGGTCTTAATCTTTTACTGTAAGAGTAGCTACTCAGCGGAAATAAAATAGTGAATATCGCCAACGTTGTTACTAAATTTTATGACATAAAACTTAAAATTATCTTGAAACTTATTCATTATTAATCATTAGTTGAAGCTTGGCACCTTTATGAAGCTTGGCACTTTAATAAAGATACATACATGAAGATACATTGCACATTGATATAATATGCACACATAAACTCGCGCTTCTCGTGATCTAAGCGAGTCAGCGCCTCCAACCAAATATAATATGAATTAATCGACACACAATTTAGACATAAGCTACAATTGCTTTAATGAAAGTGAAACAAAAAATTAATGTATGAGCGTTTTAATATATACAAAGACACAAACACGTTATCATTAAAAAATTGTCCTGATATAATAAAATTTGGTTTGTCAAAAAACATAAAAACAGACAATTAACCATTAAATTAGCAACAGTTCAGCAATAATCCATGAAAATTGAGAATTTAATATATATATATATATATATATATATATATATATATATATATATATATAGTGTGTATTTCAGTATTTGCCAAATATATGTTACATCTTACCGTGGTAACGAGAAAATTAATGTGTTCCAATGTCGCAAATAAACTTATAATACGAAACTGTGGTACAGAATTTAATTTAGTACCTATTAAATTTAAAAATATGCCGTGCAAGATTAATATATATGAAGATTGTACTGTCAAATACGTTTCTTGACGCGAATCACACAAGTTACCGCACTCGCCGCTAGAATTCGCTGTCGGAGCAGCTACGTCGACTATCGAATCATTCGATAAGCAGACCGAAATTTTAAACTTTGTAATGAAACGGCTCCGATGAAAGCGAAAGAGATTTTATTTGCAAAAACGAATTTTATTGCTGTCCATCTTGTTAAAATTCACAAAACACTTTACACTATACAGTTTCCGTTTGACTTTGTTTAAATTTCGTTCGCGCAATCCGCCACAGATGGTTACACATTTCCGTTCCGTGCGACGTCCGTTCCATTCAATAAACTACTCCGAACCAAATAACGTGTACCGAGAGGTGAGATGTTACACATCAAAAAACCTTAAAAACCGCGGGTGGATAATAGCCTTAAAGCGCGCGCGCGGACTTGAGATGCAAATTGCTTCGGCGGTCTTGATCGTTGAAGTGGTGGAAAATTGGTTTTGACAGGGAGAAAGGGGGTGGGATGAGTGTCGTTAGCTGGGAAATGAGCGATTTCCCCGCTATTACAATTCTCTAATTAGCTCGTTATTAGCGTCGATGGTGCTGGCGGGCTAGAAGAATGGGTAAGGGGAAGGGTGTCACGTCATTGTTTTTTTTTTTCATTCTCCCATACTGCCGGCCAGCTGGTCGCCCTACCTTAGGGCGTCGGCGACAAGAACACGTGTTGTCGTCATCGGCATCGCCCCGACGACGCGACGCGACGATACGCGACGATACGCGACGATACTCGAAGATACGCGACAACACGCTACGATACGTGACGATACGCGACGATACGCGACGACACGCTACGATACGTGACGATACGCGACGAAACGTGACGATACCCGACGATACGCGACGATACGTGACGATACGCGACGATACGCGACGATACGTGAAGATACGCGACGACACACGACGCGACGCCGCGCGACCATCATGTGCGGCACGTTTCCTGGAGGGGGATGGGGGTAAAGCTTCCAGTCACCATCACTACTACTGAGCCGTGCGTTACTTTCCCCACCGCCAGCGCTGGATGGCGAAGCTAAACTCTGCTCTTGAAATGGAACTGAGGGATTGAGTTCAAATTTTTTCATAAATAATCTTAAAATATATTATATATAAAAATTAATTAATAAAACGGGGTTGTCTGTAAAATCGGTTTACGGACGATAATTTTAAGTGATAACGACATAAGAAAACATTGATGAAAAGTTGCACACTTTTTCATTTTCAAATATTAATTACAGTTTTTTGCAAAAATAATTTAAATAATTTGTATAAATATAATCACGAACAATAAATTCAAAAAGCCCGCCTTAATCTGTTTGATATTAGGCTATAGAAGATTTTCTCGCACGGTTGTTGGCCGGTTCTTGCACGCTCGGCTCAGGCGGAACGTGACAATTTTTCGTGCGTGCAGCCAGCTTTCATCGATTAACAATACTTTTATCACGTCAAAAAAAAATTAAATGGAGTGTGCAACCGAGGCTTAAGTGCTACTCGGGATCGTTCGTAAATGATCGGCAAGCTTCGAAATTACAAAAAAATCTAGTACAAAATGTGAGCGAGTGTTTGGAGTACTCACCAGTATCACCGAGCCAGCCGTGGGTCGAGGGGCCTAGCGCCTGCTCCCGGTGAAGGCACGGGGTCAGTGCCCCACGGTTTCGGGGTCGTCGAACCCGAACAACACCTGGCAAAAACAGAACCCGTCTAATCATATTCCAGCCCCTAAAAATCAACAAGAAACTAGTCAAAATCTGAACCAGCTTTAGGGCTAGATAAAATAAATCCAAGACCCGAGCAGAACAGGCCCACTGCTCGAAATTCAATAAAACTCAGTAATAATCATCGATCCCCCCCCCCCCCCCCACCACCCCACAACTAAAGGGCTGCAAGACTTGATGTAAGTTTTTGGACATACGCCATTGCTAAGCATTTTCCTTTGATTTTCTTTTTTTATTTTACCGGGTTCCTGTATGAGTGGTGTGGAGTCTTCCCAGAGAATTAGCAATGGCGTATGTCCAAAAGCTTACATCAAGTCATGCACTCTCATTGCACAAATCTTTCAAAGATAATAAAGGGCTGCAAATCCCGCGCATTTGGGGCACTATTCAAAGACATTCGGTAGAGGTAGCGAATAAGCACTACCTTGTTGATTAAACAAACTCGCGAGTTGTTATTCCTGAACGTGTCCAAACCGAATCCCGGTAAGGTAACAGATCAGCAACCGTTTTAATAAACGGTGCCCTGCGCGAGGCTATAAATCGATTTTAATGCATTCTAGCGAACGTTTGGCAACTATCGATACATTTGTTCCGCTAGAAATCCTAAATCACGCGGATTAAATCGTGTGATTTTTTTTTTTTTTCAAGTACTTTTATTAAAAATTGCGATTATGTATTGCTATGATCATTAAAGTGTACGAAATGTATTCCAGGATAGTTTCGCTATCATAAAGTATCATTTGGCACACTAACACGCTTGGTACGCCCCCCGATGACCTCAAAACTGACCATATACGAGTTAGTGACGCCAGACGCATGTCCGCCATCTGAACAAAATTGACGAAAAAGTGAGCTCTGCGCATGTGCTGAATTTGGGCAACAGATCGGCAACGGATAGGACACCGCAAAAATTCGTTGCCTTAAATTTAAGGTCCTGCACCAGGGAAAATGAAATTGTTTTGGTACAGGTGTAGCATATTCAACAAGTTTAACCCTTAATACCAGCCTTAGAAGTACCTAACAGTGCCTACAGACAACTCGAGATTAGAATGCAACACAAACACAGTCACTTTTCCAAAGGACCATTCCGCAACTCGCGCACATCTGTACGGCTCCACTGAGTGTAAAGGCTGTAGTGATGAAGCGGCAATGAAGAATTAAGGAAGGGAAGCCTAAGATGCCCATCAAGTTCTGTCCCTGCCCGAACACGCCCGAATATTCACCTTCGGCCAACCTCGGGATTTGTTTTATTTTTGCGCAGGAAAAATGAATTCAAATATTAAAAGTGGTCGGTTAGGTTAGCTACAATAAAACACTTTAAAACCACTATGGACGGTTAGTTAGGTTAGTATAGCTACATTAAAATAAACAGAGAAATATAAATATATATAAAAATAAACCCGAGGTTGGCCGAAGGTGAATATTCGGGCGTGTTCGGGCAGGGAGAGGACTTGATGTACCTACATATCAGGCTTCCCTTGGGCTGCAGTCATAGCAGACCCAGGTATCCATACCATGCCAGGTACGAGCACTCGAACCCGGGGCCGCAATAACCGATGACGTCATCCCCACCAGCCGGTCACACGTGACCGTCTGGGATCACTTCATCAAGGGTGTGCCTCCCATTTCAGGTCATGATTTTATATTTATTTCAACCATTGATCAAATTTTAGACTTTTTCAATTGTTTGACTCACACGGAATGAAAAAAAATATATACAGCGCATACTTTTTTGCATAATTAGCTGCCAAAGTTACATTCTTTTTAAAGTTTTCGGGTTGTACAAATAAGGAGAATTTAATTTATTGTAGAGCTGAAACATTTTTAGGTTTAACTGCAAACCCGCTGGCTACTTCGTGATGTAATTTGCATTTCTATCACAAAAACCTATTTCATGTTTCTTGGCTGTCAAAAACGTAACTTATTTGAGAATTTTAAAATGCCAGGCAAAATTAATTAATATTTTCTGAAATAAATTCAAAACCTTTATATATATATATATATATATATATATATATATATATATATATATATATATTTTAAAGTAAATTTCAATAAATACAGTATAAATCTGACAGGATATTTTTTTTTTGTTTTACAAAATAAAATAAAAATTGTTTTAATAAAGTATGTTTCAGATCCGGAGAATTTGAAACGCCTGCTGGGAGTTCGTTCGTGGGCTTTCGTTAACTTTATATAGGTTTAAATTTTTCTTCTTCTTAACTTTATAATTGGCCGTGATAAATGGAGCTACGGCGACGGATCATGCCCCGGCTGGGGAGATTATGGTAATTTTCATGTCTCACCCACTCTTCCACCCCCCCCCCCCCCCTTTACAAAAAAAAAAGAGGTCTTCGAGGATGGTTCTGGCCCCCTCCCCAATTCTCCGAACTTTTCTTTTTCCACTGCTCGAAAGTGGGGAAGCCGTTCGGAATGTCACCACAGAGTCGCGGACCAGGTTCATCCTCGACTCCTCCTGCAGTCTGAGGACCTGTTTCTCCGGACAATAATCCTCCCCCCTCTCCTAACCCCAGCAGACAAATGTCGGCGGCCAATGAAATCGTTGTCGAGTCACCGTGACGCGGGGGTCGGGGTCATTCATCACACGGCACAGCATCCCTCCAGTCGGAAGATTTACGCAACCACCACCAACCTCCCCCCTTTCCCCTTATCATCCTCTCGTGCGGGGGAAAGTTCCAGAAAGACGTCAGGGGGTTGGAGGACCACCAACAAAGTATTTTGGCACGAAGCCACTACCACCTTGTTAGGAGCGCATTGTGTTCGTTCCTGTAGTGTTATTGGGTAGGGGGAGGGTGTGTAGAGGTAGTCTCACCTTTAACCTCCACGCCAATTCGGTGCCCGTTCATTTCCCCCCCCCCCCCCCTTCGTCGTCGTGCGCGGACGCAGTTTCCACGCACGCGCGCGGAGGCGGTCTCGCAGAGAGAAAGCTTTCTTTTCACAGACGAGAGAACCAAACGCCCGATCGTGCATCTTCGGTTTCTTTTTTTTTGTTCATTGTAAAAGGTTAGGTTAGCTACATTGTAAATGCTTTAAGGGCCGTATTCCAAGACACAAAAATAAGGGTTTAGGTGTTGAATATGCAATACCTGTACCCTAACCATATTCCAAGTGAACGATAGGACACGGCCAGTCCATTATTTTTAGGGCACTGATTTTTGGTGTCCTATCTGTTGCCGATTTGATCAATTACTGTATATATGTTATTACCTTTTTAATGTACTTTAACGGAACTTTTACGATTACAATTTACCCCCCTAATATCTTAAAAAACAACAAACATAAATACGGCTAAAAATTCATTGTTTATTATTGTAAAACCAAAATTAAATATTTTATTTCACATTATAATTCCATAGTTTTAAAAAATAAGCTAAAATTAAGATGGATTCCACGAAGTACAACTGTTTATAGCCTCGCACAAGTCCTCGTTTATTAAAACGGCTGCCGATCTGATACCTTACAGGGGTTCAGTTAGGACACATTTTGGAATATGACCCGAGCGTTAGGGTACGGCAGTTGCCCAACAAGGCAGTGCATATTCACTACCTTACTCAAACATCTTGGAATACCGCCCTAAAACATTGTGCACGGTTGATTTGGTTAGGATAGCTACATTAAAGATACTGTGAAATCATGTAAACGGTTTCCTAGCCCTGGATAGCTACATATTAAAAAGTTATTTGCTAAGCAACCATAAAATGTTTTTACAGTATTTTTAATGTAGCTATACTTACCTAATATCACCAACCATCCGCAATGTTTTAAAGTATTTATAATGTGTGTTTGGTGAGAACTTCTAATATTTCTCTGCCTTTTACTTTTTAATTGTATTTCCGTTTTAAATGAGACACATATTTTCGACAGATATTCACGTGGTGTAACGTCATGGTTTTAAAAGGGCACGCAGGTGATGATAATACTCGGTATACGTACGAGACCTTTGACACCCCTGATATTAAACAGTAAATACTTATCTGTTGAAAGTTATTTTTTTTTTTGGCAGAACAACAAATGCAACGTGGCATGTTGTGTTAAAAATGCATTATTTTATTTAAAATTTGGTCTGGGAAAGCTTTTTCAGGGTGTTTTCCACACCACTCCCATGCCCAAACGTTAGAAACAAGCTTATCAAAATTTTATTCCAATATATTTCACAAATTCTAACTGTGCTCATAGTAACGTTGTCATTAGCGATTGGAGTTAAGGCGGCAGTATATTAAATATTTTTCTTCTAATAATTTGTGTTTACACAGTTGATTTTTTAAAAATAAATTGACAATGTAACCATATTTAATTGTTTATAAAAGTTTAATTCTAACAAGCATGTCTTTATACGTAATGTTATTTTATTAACTTAAAGACACATTTGCATGCCATCTGTCCTAGCGTGAACAGAATACATTGAATCGTGTGGTACAAATTTTACCCCAACCATATTTTTTAAATTTATTCATTGAGTGAAATACTAAAAAATAAAGTGTTTAAAGGTGAAAGCAAAATACGAACGGTTAATTTAAAACTGTATACCTACACCATTACTCAAGCTTTATGTACCTACATGCTAGTACTGACATGCAATTTAGCCTTTAAGTTAATAAAAACCATTAAATAAGTACTTATCTAGTAGAAAGAGCCTTTTGTAAACAATCGAATACGGTTATATAACGAATTTATAAAAGTCTTGTGCAAAATAGCGAAATACTAGAAGCATAGTAATCTAAGATACTTCACTGTATTTTTTTTTTTTTTTTTTTCAAAATTTCAGATATTTTTAAATTTGTATATTTGCATGAAAACAAATGTATCCCTTAAAAATAGGGTTACCAGTTATACTGGGTTCGGATCCTTAGCCGGGAATTTATGCTTTGTGATGTCACAGTACCTCCAATAGCTAAGTTTTTCGTCTGTTCCTTGAATAGTTTTTTAGTATTAACTGCGCGCAATAATGATTTCGATAAAATAATCCAAATACTGAATATTCGATTACCTTTGACATATAAATTATGTATCAATTTTCGTAACAAATACTCATAATTATCTCGAAAAACGTGGTATGCAAAAATAACAATAGCCATTCGTTGTCACCAAAGTTACAATATATGTCTTGCAGTATTACAATTTATGTCTTTGGTAACTGGTTTCCAAAAAAATTTTTTGTAAAAGTACAGTAAATAAAATGTGTTGCTGCCGCCTTAATGCGCCCGCCTCGTCAGGTGTGTGTGTGTGTCGGTGAGGCGGGATGATAAGCGCGACGCTCGCTGGTGCTTCTAGCGCGGTGTCTCCTCTGGACTGGCGCGCAGTCTTCTCGTCGTCACAGGACAACTGCGGAGTTTGAGCGGTGACCGTAACAATATATGGCCGAGAAATCAAGATAAAGGTGTAATGCAAGGACCTTAAGTGCTTTCAAGAATCTGTACCGGTTGTTTTACGCCTAAAAATTACTCGGAAAACATGCGTTTTAGCCATTTTTAACTCTTATAAAAGTACAGTTGAAAAACTTAATCCGAAATAAAAAGTACTTTAAGGCCTTCGGTGAACTCTTAAAATTCTTTTCGTGAACAGACCCTACTCGGATATCTTCAGTAGCTTTGAAATCGCGTTTTTTTTTTCCCCTGAAGCTCTGCGCACCGTGTGCGTGCCCGGGTGGGCGGATTCCTTTAACGGAACGATCCTTCGCGGGTGAGAGCGTTAGTGCGTGCGGAGTCAGTAAACGGAACGCGGGTCTCTGCGAGGGAAAGCCTTGGTTTCACAGACGAGAGAGCCATACACCGAAGTTCCCCGAAGTTTATGCTCGCTTTTTTTCCCCGTTCTATCTCATTGTATAAACCGGTGTGGCATTAAATTTTGTGGTCGATTAGGATAGGTTAGCAGTAGTATGTAAATGACGGACCTGGGACAGGCGCCAGGCGGTGGATTGAAGATTGTCGACCGCCATCTTGGATTCTGACGTCACGGCGGCCATCTTGGATGGTTGTGACCTTGACCTTTGACCTTGACCTTGAATTTGATCCTTAAAAATCGCCAAAATCCGCCAAAATTGGGCAAAATTTGCCCAAAATTCCTCAAAAATCGCCAAAATTTCCATTTCTGTGGAAAAAAGTTCCGCCAAAAAATCTCAAAAAATTCCACAAATTAAAAATTTCTCATTTCGAGGGAAAAATTTCCCGTTTCGAGGGAAAAATTCCCGTTTTTAGTCCTTAAAAATCCCAGCGGCTGAAAATTCCTAAAACTGGCTTAAGCATCCTTAACTCAAGCCTCAGTTAAGCCATTTCTAGGAATAAGGATACCATGGCCGCCATCTTGAATTATGACGTCATCGTTGCAATTTCCGTTACGGCCGCCATCTTTAAATTTATTATCCGATTTTAATGAAAAAAAATTTAAAATTCATAAAACAAATTAAATAATAAAATTTTTAATAAAATATTTAAAAAACAAACATTTACGACACGGAGCTCGGAGTCCTCGGTTCGAACCCGACGAGTGCAAAAAAAATAAAAATGGCGACCGATCCTTCCCCCGAGGTGGCTGCAGGCATACTGACTCCCACCACTTTTTATCATCATCTAGTATGACGTCATGGCCGCCATCTTGTCTTCGATGCTGGAAGCCATCATCATTGTATCGTCGGCTAGAGTGCGCCGATGACATGTTAGTTTAATTCGTATCCGCAAGAGTGCAGTAATCATTTATTACTGTGACATCCGCCATCTTGTCATTTGGCCGCCATCTTGAAAATCCGTAATTATTTAGCTAGAAATTCGGGAAAAGTTCCAAAATTCATTAAATAAATCACTCATTAATTTACATATTGATTCGATCGATTCCCGTCCTCGGTTCGATACCCGATCGTTGCAATAATGTTTAATCTTATGTAAAAAAAATAATTTAAATAAACCATGTTCAACATTCTTAAAGAGACTTTAAATCCTCTACTACCACCATCCTATTAGACATCAAGACCACCATATTGGAAATGTGTAATTTTAATGCTAGAGATCCGGGAAAAAGTTCAGAAATCATTAAATAAATTTCCGATCAATATACTGATTAATTAGATCGACTAAGATCCTTGGTACGATCTAGGATGATGCAAAAAAAATTAAATATATCATCAATTTAACATAATAGTAACAGGTTCGAGGAATTAAACACCGCAAGTTCTTTTACAAACATAATATTTATTACATAATTTCTATTCTACTACAGGATCACTTACGAAAGCCAACAATCTTATAATCATTTAGTTCTGCAGCGGTGTGAAATGACTAATTCTTAGCTCCAATCGGTTTATACTAGACAGAGTCCAGCCAGAACCTTTACAGACATAGTCCACCTCTTCTTGACAGAGTTTCTGAATACCGTTTTTAACAGTTTGCTTCACATCGTTAGAACTGTAAATTACTGCAGCAGATGTCTTGAATGCACACTTCTTCACTTCGTCATCGAACGGATATGGCTTTCCATATATACAGTCCAACCACAAGTTATATTTCAAAGGTCCGTTTGTTGCTACATCATCAGTAAGCTGATTGATTATCTTCTGTCTGATATCGTCAAGAAAATTACAAATGTCCTTCGACTCACCGAACGTATTTAGATAATAGTAGTCTTTCAACGTTCCACGAAATGCAGACTGCGCCAAGTAGAAGCCATTATCGTTCACTTGTAATGCTACGAACACAGTCTTAGGTTTAGTTCCATGTTCAGACGTCATAACAATCGGTTGCTGGGCATCTGTTTTTTTGGTTGTACGCTTTCGTGTCTCCAATCTAAAGCGAGGAGTCGAAATGTCGGCAGGTAGTTCAGCAGTAGGAGCACAGACTCCACCTTTACATTTTTTCGCATGATGTCGCAAACTGTCAATTCGAGTAAACCATTTAAGGCACTCATCACATCGAAACTTCATGCGAGAAGGATTCTTCGCGCATTTGCTCCGCTCATGTCTTCGTGCATCATGGTAAAATGCGAACGACGTATCACAGTAGCTGCAAGGATACCGTGGTGATGAAGACGATCCTTTCAGACCCGATCCAGATACAGGCGTTGCAACAGTAGTACCATTTCCAGGCATTCTCTTATGCACATCGATGCATCGTTGTTGCGCCGAAACCTTTACTTTCTGCCGCACAGCAGGACCTTTGCATGCCTTCATGTGCGTTTTCATATTATCTTTTCTGGCAAACTGCTTATGACATTTCTCACAAACAAACATTTTACGATATAGGTTCTTGGCACATTCGCTCCTCTCGTGTCGCCGAGCATTGCTGTTGTTTGAGAAAATCTTGTCACAGTAACAGCACCGATGTTCGCTAGTTGTCAAATCAGCATCCATTGAAGTCTCCATCGAGGTCGTATCGTCGATCGTCGTGGTTTCCTGCACATCCAGCTCAGTAGTCATTAAGCTATCTTCTGCTGGTGGTATCACATCTGTTGAAATCTCCTCCAATGTTGACATCGTCGTCGTTGCCAACGGGATCTGCTCCACCATTGTCGTCGCTGTCGTCAAGGTTCCCGTAGACGATGATACAACGTCCATCGAGTTCGGCGTTAAAGTAGGTAAATATGCCATCGAGTTCTCAAGAACAGGTAATTACGCGACTTATTCACCAGATGAAATAATCTAGGTGATCCTTACACCGTCGACGACAGTAACAAACTGAGCGACCTGCTGTCTAGGACTCGCTTATATACATGCACCGGATGGAATAATACGCAAGTCAAATCAAGAACCACTTACTATAATACCAGAGTCAAAACAACATTAAAAATAGAAGGACCATCAACGAAAAGGCAGCACATTTGGAAGCACCGACAACGAAAAGGCAGCACCGACAACGAAAAGGCAGCACCGACAACGAAAAGGCAGCACATTTGGAAGCACCGACAACGAAAAGGCAGCACCGACAACGAAAAGGCAGCACATTTGGAAGCACCGACAAAGAAAAGGCAGCACCGACAACGAAAAGGCAGCACATTTGGAAGCACCGACAACGAAAAGGCAGCACCGACAACGAAAAGGCAGCACATTTGGAAGCACCGACAAAGAAAAGGCAGCACCGCCAACGAAAAGGAAGCACATTTGGAAGCACCGACAAAGAAAAGGCAGCACCGCCAACGAAAAGGAAGCACATTTGGAAGCACCGACAAAGAAAAGGCAGCACCGCCAACGAAAAGGAAGCACATTTGGAAGCACCGACAACGAAAAGGCAGCACCGCCAAAAGAAAAGACAGCACATTTGGAAGCACCGACAACGAAAAGGAAGCACCATCAACGAAAAGGCCGCACCGCCAACGAAAAGGAAGCACATTTGGAAGCACCGGCAAAGAAAAGGCAGCACCGCCCACGAAAAGGAAGCACATTTGGAAGCACCGACAAAGAAAAGACAGCACCGCCAACGAAAAGGAAGCACATTTGGAAGCACTGACAACGAAAAGGCAGCACCATCGACGAAAAGGAAGCACATTAATTTGTCATTGACTGCAATATTCATTGGTTCCAATATTCATTGGCTCCTATATTCATTGGCTCCAATATTCAATGGCTCCAATATTCATTGACTCCAATATTCATTGGCTCCATCAGTCATTGACACCTACAGTCTTTTGGTTCCAAAAGTCTTTTGGCCCCAAATATATTAGGCTAGAATTCTTCGAGTCTAAGAGACTATGAGACCACATGGCTACGAGTCTAAAATGATCTAGCTGGTTACGAGTTATACATGGCTTGCGAGGCTACAGAGCTACGAAGTTTCTAGTACACAGGTTTACATGACTGCGAGGATACAGGACTACAAGTCTGCAAGAGTACTTGACTACGAAGGTACTCGTCTACATGACTCCAGTTACCGCATCTGTCTTCGACAGAATTTTCTCTTTTGCTCCAACTGCTGCATCAGCATTATGTTATAAGATTACAAGGCCTCTTGCTTACGTAGCTTCAAGTCTACGAGCCTCCAATGCATCATGACTACGAGACTACGAGCCATGAGGTTACCAGTCTATGCGATTGCGAGTCTTCTAGGTTACGTGATCGCGAGGCTATAGGACTACGAAGCTTCCAGAACGCATTGTTACGAGACTGCGAGGCTACAATTCTACGAGGTCCCAAGACATCCTGGTTACGCGACTACGAGCCTTGAGGTTACGAGACTACGTGACTACGAATCTTCAAGTTTACGAGACTGCGAGGCTACAGAGCTACGAAGCCTCTAGAAAACGAGTTTACGTGACTGCGTGGATACAGGAATACAAGTTTGCATGAGTTCTTGACTACGAAGCTACTCGTCTACAAGGCTCCAATTGACACATCTGTCTTCGATGGAATTTTCTCTTTTGCTACATCTACGCCATCAGCATTATGTTATAAGATTACAAAGCTACTTGCTTACGTAGCTTCAAGTCTACGAGGCTCCAATACATCATGACTAAGAGACTACGAGCCATGAGGTTACGAGACTATGCGATTGCAAGTCTTCAAGGTTACGTCATCGCGAGGCTATAGGACTACGAAGCTTCCAGAACGCATGGTTACGAGAATGCATGACTAATTGGCCGCATGGCTACGAAACTTTATGTCTCTAACTGACTACAATAGCACTATTCAGTGGTGAGAGTTAATTTATTTCATGCAAAGGTACTTGCTGCAAGCAGTTCCGCTTTTCAACATCAGATGACGTCACGTTTTGCTTGCAGGTAAAATAATATTTATTTATTTTATGCGGGATGCGGGTTGTTCACTATCGATCGCATAAGAAGAATGGCATCGATAGTCTTCAAGGAGAAGGAAGTTCGTCCTTCCTGCTAGTGCTTCTCAGATTTCTCACGGTCCGCCATATTGGATTGCGACGTCACGGCTGCCATCTTAGATGGGTGTGACTTTGACCTTTGACCGAAACCGCAGGAATGATCGCAAGCACTCGGATTAATCATCAAAATATTGATAAGAATAATCAGGAGCACACGGAGAAAACCATCATAATATTGGCAAGAATAATCAGGAGCACACAGAGAAAAACGACACACGTTTTCTTTGATATCATAAAATTACAGAAAAAAATATTTAAAAATAAAAATAAATTAATAAAAATTTTAAAATAAAAACAAAAAATACATAAACAGATTCTGCTAGCGTGTAAACTTATCATTGTTGAGCAAAGATAGAGTTCTAGTACAAGCCAGAATTTTATGTATTTTTTGTTTTTATTTTAAATTTTTTATTAATTTATTTTTATTTTTAAATATTTTTTTCTGTAATTTTATGATATCAAAGAAAACGTGTGTCGTTTTTCTCTGTGTGATCCTGATTATTCTTGCCAATATTATGATGGTTTTCTCCGTGTGCTCCTGATTATTCTTATCAATATTTTGATGATTAATCCGAGTGCTTGCGATCATTCCTGCGGTTTCGGTCAAAGGTCAAAGTCACACCCATCTAAGATGGCAGCCGTGACGTCGCAATCCAATATGGCGGACCGTGAGAAATCTGAGAAGCACTAGCAGGAAGGACGAACTTCCTTCTCCTTGAAGACTATCGATGCCATTCTTCTTATGCGATCGATAGTGAACAACCCGCATCCCGCATAAAATAAATAAATATTATTTTACCTGCAAGCAAAACGTGACGTCATCTGATGTTGAAAAGCGGAACTGCTTGCAGCAAGTACCTTTGCATGAAATAAATTAACTCTCACCACTGAATAGTGCTATTGTAGTCAGTTAGAGGCATAAAGTTTCGTAGCCATGCGGCCAATTAGTCATGCATTCTCGTAACCATGCGTTCTGGAAGCTTCGTAGTCCTATAGCCTCGCGATGACCTAACCTTGAAGACTTGCAATCGCATAGTCTCGTAACCTCATGGCTCGTAGTCTCTTAGTCATGATGTATTGGAGCCTCGTAGACTTGAAGCTACGTAAGCAAGTAGCTTTGTAATCTTATAACATAATGCTGATGGCGTAGATGTAGCAAAAGAGAAAATTCCATCGAAGACAGATGTGTCAATTGGAGCCTTGTAGACGAGTAGCTTCGTAGTCAAGAACTCATGCAAACTTGTATTCCTGTATCCACGCAGTCACGTAAACTCGTTTTCTAGAGGCTTCGTAGCTTTGTAGCCTCGCAGTCTCGTAAACTTGAAGATTCGTAGTCACGTAGTCTCGTAACCTCATGGCTCGTAGTCGCGTAGCCAGGATGTCTTGGGACCTCGTATAATTGTAGCCTGGCAGTCTCGTAACCATGCGTTCTGGAAGCTTCGTAGTCCTATAGCCTCGCGATCACGTAACCTAGAAGACTCGCAATCGCATAGACTCGTAACCTCATGGCTCGTAGTCTCGTAGTCATGATGCATTGGAGGCTCGTAGACTTGAAGCTACGTAAGCAAGAGGCCTTGTAATCTTATAACATAATGCTGATGGAGCAGTTGGAGCAAAAGAGAAAATTCTGTCGAAGACAGATGCGGTAACTGGAGTCATGTAGACGAGTACCTTCGTAGTCAAGTACTCTTGCAGACTTGTAGTCCTGTATCCTCGCAGTCATGTAAACCTGTGTACTAGAAACTTCGTAGCTCTGTAGCCTCGCAAGCCATGTATAACTCGTAACCAGCTAGATCATTTTAGACTCGTAGCCATGTGGTCTCATAGTCTCTTAGACTCGAAGAATTCTAGCCTAATATATTTGGGGCCAAAAGATTTTGGAACCAAAAGACTGTAGGTGTCAATGACTGATGGAGCCAATGAATATTGGAGTCAATGAATATTGGAGCCATTGAATATTGGAGCCAATGAATATTGGAGCCAATGAATATTGGAACCAATGAATATTGCAGTCAATGACAAATTAATGTGCTTCCTTTTCGTCGATGGTGCTGCCTTTTCGTTGTCAGTGCTTCCAAATGTGCTTCCTTTTCGTTGGCGGTGCTGTCTTTTCTTTGTCGGTGCTTCCAAATGTGCTTCCTTTTCGTGGGCGGTGCTGCCTTTTCTTTGCCGGTGCTTCCAAATGTGCTTCCTTTTCGTTGGCGGTGCGGCCTTTTCGTTGATGGTGCTTCCTTTTCGTTGTCGGTGCTTCCAAATGTGCTGTCTTTTCTTTTGGCGGTGCTGCCTTTTCGTTGTCGGTGCTTCCAAATGTGCTTCCTTTTCGTTGGCGGTGCTGCCTTTTCTTTGTCGGTGCTTCCAAATGTGCTTCCTTTTCGTTGGCGGTGCTGCCTTTTCTTTGTCGGTGCTTCCAAATGTGCTTCCTTTTCGTTGGCGGTGCTGCCTTTTCTTTGTCGGTGCTTCCAAATGTGCTGCCTTTTCGTTGTCGGTGCTGCCTTTTCGTTGTCGGTGCTTCCAAATGTGCTGCCTTTTCGTTGTCGGTGCTGCCTTTTCTTTGTCGGTGCTTCCAAATGTGCTGCCTTTTCGTTGTCGGTGCTGCCTTTTCGTTGTCGGTGCTTCCAAATGTGCTGCCTTTTCGTTGTCGGTGCTGCCTTTTCGTTGCCGGTGCTGCCTTTTCGTTGTCGGTGCTTCCAAATGTGCTGCCTTTTCGTTGATGGTCCTTCTATTTTTAATGTTGTTTTGACTCTGGTATTATAGTAAGTGGTTCTTGATTTGACTTGCGTATTATTCCATCCGGTGCATGTATATAAGCGAGTCCTAGACAGCAGGTCGCTCAGTTTGTTACTGTCGTCGACGGTGTAAGGATCACCTAGATTATTTCATCTGGTGAATAAGTCGCGTAATTACCTGTTCTTGAGAACTCGATGGCATATTTACCTACTTTAACGCCGAACTCGATGGACGTTGTATCATCGTCTACGGGAACCTTGACGACAGCGACGACAATGGTGGAGCAGATCCCGTTGGCAACGACGACGATGTCAACATTGGAGGAGATTTCAACAGATGTGATACCACCAGCAGAAGATAGCTTAATGACTACTGAGCTGGATGTGCAGGAAACCACGACGATCGACGATACGACCTCGATGGAGACTTCAATGGATGCTGATTTGACAACTAGCGAACATCGGTGCTGTTACTGTGACAAGATTTTCTCAAACAACAGCAATGCTCGGCGACACGAGAGGAGCGAATGTGCCAAGAACCTATATCGTAAAATGTTTGTTTGTGAGAAATGTCATAAGCAGTTTGCCAGAAAAGATAATATGAAAACGCACATGAAGGCATGCAAAGGTCCTGCTGTGCGGCAGAAAGTAAAGGTTTCGGCGCAACAACGATGCATCGATGTGCATAAGAGAATGCCTGGAAATGGTACTACTGTTGCAACGCCTGTATCTGGATCGGGTCTGAAAGGATCGTCTTCATCACCACGGTATCCTTGCAGCTACTGTGATACGTCGTTCGCATTTTACCATGATGCACGAAGACATGAGCGGAGCAAATGCGCGAAGAATCCTTCTCGCATGAAGTTTCGATGTGATGAGTGCCTTAAATGGTTTACTCGAATTGACAGTTTGCGACATCATGCGAAAAAATGTAAAGGTGGAGTCTGTGCTCCTACTGCTGAACTACCTGCCGACATTTCGACTCCTCGCTTTAGATTGGAGACACGAAAGCGTACAACCAAAAAAACAGATGCCCAGCAACCGATTGTTATGACGTCTGAACATGGAACTAAACCTAAGACTGTGTTCGTAGCATTACAAGTGAACGATAATGGCTTCTACTTGGCGCAGTCTGCATTTCGTGGAACGTTGAAAGACTACTATTATCTAAATACGTTCGGTGAGTCGAAGGACATTTGTAATTTTCTTGACGATATCAGACAGAAGATAATCAATCAGCTTACTGATGATGTAGCAACAAACGGACCTTTGAAATATAACTTGTGGTTGGACTGTATATATGGAAAGCCATATCCGTTCGATGACGAAGTGAAGAAGTGTGCATTCAAGACATCTGCTGCAGTAATTTACAGTTCTAACGATGTGAAGCAAACTGTTAAAAACGGTATTCAGAAACTCTGTCAAGAAGAGGTGGACTATGTCTGTAAAGGTTCTGGCTGGACTCTGTCTAGTATAAACCGATTGGAGCTAAGAATTAGTCATTTCACACCGCTGCAGAACTAAATGATTATAAGATTGTTGGCTTTCGTAAGTGATCCTGTAGTAGAATAGAAATTATGTAATAAATATTATGTTTGTAAAAGAACTTGCGGTGTTTAATTCCTCGAACCTGTTACTATTATGTTAAATTGATGATATATTTAATTTTTTTTGCATCATCCTAGATCGTACCAAGGATCTTAGTCGATCTAATTAATCAGTATATTGATCGGAAATTTATTTAATGATTTCTGAACTTTTTCCCGGATCTCTAGCATTAAAATTACACATTTCCAATATGGTGGTCTTGATGTCTAATAGGATGGTGGTAGTAGAGGATTTAAAGTCTCTTTAAGAATGTTGAACATGGTTTATTTAAATTATTTTTTTTACATAAGATTAAACATTATTGCAACGATCGGGTATCGAACCGAGGACGGGAATCGATCGAATCAATATGTAAATTAATGAGTGATTTATTTAATGAATTTTGGAACTTTTCCCGAATTTCTAGCTAAATAATTACGGATTTTCAAGATGGCGGCCAAATGACAAGATGGCGGATGTCACAGTAATAAATGATTACTGCACTCTTGCGGATACGAATTAAACTAACATGTCATCGGCGCACTCTAGCCGACGATACAATGATGATGGCTTCCAGCATCGAAGACAAGATGGCGGCCATGACGTCATACTAGATGATGATAAAAAGTGGTGGGAGTCAGTATGCCTGCAGCCACCTCGGGGGAAGGATCGGTCGCCATTTTTATTTTTTTTGCACTCGTCGGGTTCGAACCGAGGACTCCGAGCTCCGTGTCGTAAATGTTTGTTTTTTAAATATTTTATTAAAAATTTTATTATTTAATTTGTTTTATGAATTTTAAATTTTTTTTCATTAAAATCGGATAATAAATTTAAAGATGGCGGCCGTAACGGAAATTGCAACGATGACGTCATAATTCAAGATGGCGGCCATGGTATCCTTATTCCTAGAAATGGCTTAACTGAGGCTTGAGTTAAGGATGCTTAAGCCAGTTTTAGGAATTTTCAGCCGCTGGGATTTTTAAGGACTAAAAACGGGAATTTTTCCCTCGAAACGGGAAATTTTTCCCTCGAAATGAGAAATTTTTAATTTGTGGAATTTTTTGAGATTTTTTGGCGGAACTTTTTTCCACAGAAATGGAAATTTTGGCGATTTTTGAGGAATTTTGGGCAAATTTTGCCCAATTTTGGCGGTTTTTGGCGATTTTTAAGGATCAAATTCAAGGTCAAGGTCAAAGGTCAAGGTCACAACCATCCAAGATGGCCGCCGTGACGTCAGAATCCAAGATGGCGGTCGACAATCTTCAATCCACCGCCTGGCGCCTGTCCCAGGTCCGTCATTTACATACTACTGCTAACCTATCCTAATCGACCACAAAATTTAATGCCACACCGGTTTATACAATGAGATAGAACGGGGAAAAAAAGCGAGCATAAACTTCGGGGAACTTCGGTGTATGGCTCTCTCGTCTGTGAAACCAAGGCTTTCCCTCGCAGAGACCCGCGTTCCGTTTACTGACTCCGCACGCACTAACGCTCTCACCCGCGAAGGATCGTTCCGTTAAAGGAATCCGCCCACCCGGGCACGCACACGGTGCGCAGAGCTTCAGGGGAAAAAAAAAACGCGATTTCAAAGCTACTGAAGATATCCGAGTAGGGTCTGTTCACGAAAAGAATTTTAAGAGTTCACCGAAGGCCTTAAAGTACTTTTTATTTCGGATTAAGTTTTTCAACTGTACTTTTATAAGAGTTAAAAATGGCTAAAACGCATGTTTTCCGAGTAATTTTTAGGCGTAAAACAACCGGTACAGATTCTTGAAAGCACTTAAGGTCCTTGCATTACACCTTTATCTTGATTTCTCGGCCATATATTGTTACGGTCACCGCTCAAACTCCGCAGTTGTCCTGTGACGACGAGAAGACTGCGCGCCAGTCCAGAGGAGACACCGCGCTAGAAGCACCAGCGAGCGTCGCGCTTATCATCCCGCCTCACCGACACACACACACACCTGACGAGGCGGGCGCATTAAGGCGGCAGCAACACATTTTATTTACTGTACTTTTACAAAAAATTTTTTTGGAAACCAGTTACCAAAGACATAAATTGTAATACTGCAAGACATATATTGTAACTTTGGTGACAACGAATGGCTATTGTTATTTTTGCATACCACGTTTTTCGAGATAATTATGAGTATTTGTTACGAAAATTGATACATAATTTATATGTCAAAGGTAATCGAATATTCAGTATTTGGATTATTTTATCGAAATCATTATTGCGCGCAGTTAATACTAAAAAACTATTCAAGGAACAGACGAAAAACTTAGCTATTGGAGGTACTGTGACATCACAAAGCATAAATTCCCGGCTAAGGATCCGAACCCAGTATAACTGGTAACCCTATTTTTAAGGGATACATTTGTTTTCATGCAAATATACAAATTTAAAAATATCTGAAATTTTGAAAAAAAAAAAAAAAAAAATACAGTGAAGTATCTTAGATTACTATGCTTCTAGTATTTCGCTATTTTGCACAAGACTTTTATAAATTCGTTATATAACCGTATTCGATTGTTTACAAAAGGCTCTTTCTACTAGATAAGTACTTATTTAATGGTTTTTATTAACTTAAAGGCTAAATTGCATGTCAGTACTAGCATGTAGGTACATAAAGCTTGAGTAATGGTGTAGGTATACAGTTTTAAATTAACCGTTCGTATTTTGCTTTCACCTTTAAACACTTTATTTTTTAGTATTTCACTCAATGAATCCATTTAAAAAATATGGTTGGGGTAAAATTTGTACCACACGATTCAATGTATTTATTCTGTTCACGCTAGGACAGATGGCATGCAAATGTGTCTTTAAGTTAATAAAATAACATTACGTATAAAGACATGCTTGTTAGAATTAAACTTTTATAAACAATTAAATATGGTTACATTGTCAATTTATTTTTAAAAAATCAACTGTGTAAACACAAATTATTAGAAGAAAAATATTTAATATACTGCCGCCTTAACTCCAATCGCTAATGACAACGTTACTATGAGCACAGTTAGAATTTGTGAAATATATTGGAATAAAATTTTGATAAGCTTGTTTCTAACTTTTGGGCATGGGAGTGGTGTGGAAAACACCCTGAAAAAGCTTTCCCAGACCAATTTTTTTAAATAAAATAATGCATTTTTAACACAACATGCCACGTTGCATTTGTTGTTCTGCCAAAAAAAAAATAACTTTCAACAGATAAGTATTTACTGTTTAATATCAGGGATGTCAAAGGTCTCGTACGTATACCGAGTATTATCATCACCTGCGTGCCCTTTTAAAACCATGACGTTACACCACGTGAATATCTGTCGAAAATATGTGTCTCATTTAAAACGGAAATACAATTAAAAAGTAAAAGGCAGAGAAATATTAGAAGTTCTCACCAAACTCAGCAATACATCATCATAGTGTAATTTTAAGGCCGAATAATAAAATAAAATTAGTTTCATAACTAAAAAGAATATTTAAAAAAAGTTACCATGCTAAAAATCAAAATAAAATGCAATTTTAAAATAATAAAAAACTAGCATAAATAATGTACAGTCGGCAAACTGTCCAGAGGCCGAAAGTAAAGCGAGCCTCAGTGAAAAAACAAAAACAAAACAAGAAATGCTAGGGAAGTATATATTTAAAATTTTAGAATTAGCGCTTAAATAAATGTGACAATGAATGAACGTAAAAAAAATTACATAGTGTGTGAGACGGAACTATGAGAGCTTTTTAAAAATTTTAACATTCATAGGAAAAAAGTGGTATTTGCGAAAATTGAATCCTTACAGTACCAATACTTATAATTTTGTCCTAAAACGTTAAAAAAAAGCTAAGGCTAATTTCCAAATAATTTTGCGTAATTACTTTCCATAAATGGAACCACGTTAAAATGGTAAACTGTCTCAAATTTGACAGTTCTCAAAAGTTGTTCTAGTAGTCTACGTTATTCCGTAAGTCATTTTTTTTACGTGTAAACATCTTAGCTCTTGGTGTACGGCATTTGGTAGAAGTAATTTCGTAAAGTAAAACGTAACCAAGATGCTGCATCTGCGTGTAAATATCAGAAATTTCGTAAAGTTGGCTGAACCGTGCGATTTATCCGTATATGTGAATATCCTCAAGCTATTGGGAACGCGATGTTTATGGTTTTCGTGTTTCGGGATTAATTTATTATTGCGTGTTCAAGTTATTTATTTCGTGTATTGTTTCCAACGATGATGTTTTGTATTTATTACCAAGATTTACAAGTTAAACCTGCATTCAAACGTATCCTTTCTTTATTATATTTTTGTCGCGAGTCAATTTTTTTTTCTTTTAGATCTGACTTGACATGCATGTATTTATTACTCATTTCTAACTGGTATATAGTCTTTCAGCAATTCTGTACTTTCTATAATTTCGCTATTTATAACAATCTTTTTTCTCGGCCATGTTGGTATGTTTGATTAGATTGTCGTACGGATTTGAATACCAGAATGAAGCCAATATTAACCACACTCTTGCTTATACCGTGCGGACGAACTGCATCGGTAACTGTTCCGAAACTACCCAAAACTTATAAAATGCAACATTTTTTCAGAAAATTGTAGGAAATAAATAAAAAAATTATCCTTACCTAACCTGGGTTTGGATTAGGTTAGGTTAGGTTACAATCATGTTGAACATAATTGTATTTAGGTGTTAATAAAAGGGAAAACATTTTTGAAGTTTTTCCTTTATATGAGTATTTTTCGTAAATTTATCAAGCTGGGCATTATTTTAAAGAATTTTTGGTTAAATTTCGTGTCTGAGTTTTGAACTGTAAGTTTATCTGCAACATGGAAACACATGAATTTGATATTTACCGAGGTTAGAGGTTTACACATCATGCGAGTACTGAAAGACTAGCTCACAATTATTATTATTTTTTTGCCATAAGTGTTCGTAATCGAATATAATGTGTCGCTTTGCAAGTGAAAGGTTTTGTGAAAAGGGTACCACTGGTGCGATACTCTTAAAAGGATGTGACAAATTTTAAGACAAGTTAAAAGGCGTCAAGAATGTGTTAGTAACCGTCAAATATCGGGCGCGTGTATATTTGTGATGAGCAGGGCTCGATTATTTTTTTTTACTCACGACACAATTAAGAGTTGATTAAACCGCCCGCACCTCCCCTCCCAAACCCAAAAAACCACCTACCAACCGAACATCCTGAAAATTAATAGCTTTAGCGCGTTATTTCCTGCGGGTTTCGCCAGGCGTAACACCCACAACCGTAAACCACTTTGCGGTTAATGAAGTTTCTGTTTGAACGGTAATGACCGCGAAGGTGTTCTTTTTTTGTTTGCAGCGATCACAAACCACAGGTGCAAAAACAAAACAAAAAAAAAACACAACAAAACGATTCTCTCGTTAGTGGCCGGTCGGTAATTAATGAAACTCTCCCACAGTGCAAGCCACACGCTCCAGACTAGCATGGACGAAGTAGAAAGAAGACTTTATCTTGACAGGTGTAAGCGAATTAACTACAATGTCTTTTCTTTTGTGAAAGGAACATACATATTTCACGTTAAAATTACATATATTTTGTAAATTCGCACATTTAAATGAAAACAACTACAAAATAATGCTGGGTAAAGTTTCCCCAACAGCTTAAGTTATTTGAAAAACGTTCCCTGAATAGCTATCCAGCATCAACTGCATACATTAATGTGCATGAAAAAAACCAAATAAAGTTCAATTTATTGAATAACAAATTATATTTTCCTTAGTTTGAAAAAAAAATAAGCTCGAATGATACATCAATTAAAATATAAAATCATGTCCCAATTTTCGTAATGAAATACTCAGTATTATCTCGAAAAAACGTATTTCACATGTGCAAAAATAACGCTATCAGTGTGTTGCACAAAGGTTGTAGTATTGCAAACTACTTATTTCTTGCTGTGTGTATATATTTTTCTATTTGGAAGATTTTTGTGAATCATTTGTCTAAAAAAAATGATTAGTAAGCCTGCAAAACTTATTATTTTGTAGGGCAATCGCCCAGGGACCTACGCTAGCTCTTTTCTCTACCACCGTACCTGTAGAGAAATTTGTTCGTCATCAAATTGTAGTATCCTATACATTACATTATGTAAATACCATTTATTTGCATTTTTGTAAATTTAATTCATCTTTATTGTTACGGTTTTTTTTATGTGCAAACATCTTAACTCTCGTTATACGGGATGTGGCAGGAATAATTTCGCGAATGGAACGGAAGCCGCATTAAACGGAAATGTGTAACCACGGTGCTGCCGTCTGTGGCAAAGCCAAAAGCCAAAAGCTAAAAGGCAAACTTTATCGTATTAACAGTTTAGTGAATTTGAGCAAGATGGGCAGTATTCTATTAGAAATCCTTGTCGAAAAACAAATCCAAAGTCGGCTCCGATAAAAGCGAAAAAATACTTCATTTATAAACATTTTAACATTTCGCTCTGGAAAATCGAATGATTCGACAGTAGACGTAGCTGCTCTGGCAGCGAATTCTAGCGGCGGTTGCGGAAACTATAGCGTGTGATTCGCGTCGAGAAATGCAGTTGGAAATGGGGCAATTTGCGTATGTAGTTTATCACGCTCGGCATCACGAGTGTATCTGCAACGTGAGAACACGTGAATTCGCTAGTCATCGAGGTTAACATGTTGCACATCACTGCCGATGTTCTCGAAGACTCAACATTTTTTTTTGTTGTTTTTGAAATAACAAAAAATAATTAACCGTGAAGACAGGTGCAGACTTGAGAGAGTGCTCGAATGGCAAGGTGGGTTATAGGCCTGCCCTTTGGAGACCGGAGGCTTTTTAGTCAGATAATCGACATGTGTAGAGGCTATTCCAGTCTGTGGGGCTTGCCCCAGGGGGAGAAATTATACTGGTCTCGGGGGAATAAGGATATGGGGGGTAAGGGGGGACGATAAACAGCACTGAGGGTAGGAAATGAGAGAAAGAACACCTCCCCCCCAAACCAACCCGCGGGGCAAAAAAAAACAAACTAAGTGGGAATATCTAGGGGCTACTAATGGAGATGATTATCTTTCGGCGCAAGCTTTTAAATTGACCAAACACAATATCCGGTGTTTAAGCATGAAGCATATATATATTTTTTGGGAGGGTTCTTTTTTTTATCAAAAATAAATTGCCAAGCAGACTTGCACAATAGCTGGTCTTGTTTCAAACGGCGTTAACATTCAAGTTGATTCGCTTGTAAATTGGCATATTTATGGACCCCGTACGTAGCCTTGCGTTGTCACGAAAGTGTGACGTTACTATAAAAAAAACTAAACACGAATCCATCACGCTAAATTCTCATTTTATTCTGTTATATAACAAGGCGTAATGGGTGTCATCAGAATAATCGACCGTTTTAGTTCAAACAAAATGTCAAAGAATCGAAAATCGTTTATTAACTCCCTTGAGTAAAAAAGGGTATAAACGGTCAATCATCCCGTTATTGAAAATTTACGTGAAGAAATATGTTTCTTTCTAAATTACTTTAATATATCGCTAAATATTTCAAAGTATTTAAAATTAATTTACCATATAAACACTGCAATTTTCAGACGGAATTTCATTTATTTAAAATCGCTGTTTATATTTATATAGAATAAATTAAATTACCTAAGCCAGTCATCGTTAGTACATCTTATATTTTTGTCAAACAATGGGGACTTATAAACTTATTTTACTGAGAGCCAAATTTCGCACAGTTATAAACCTTATTAAGCTATGAGTTTTTCATGCAGGCTTAGCTAGATCAAAACACATTAAACAGGAAAGTGTGAAAATTAAACCACCAAGCATAGCCAGAGCTAAGTTGTCAATCTAGCTGACAAAAAATTAAAAAAACTTATTAGCTTAAAATATAAATAAGAGCTGTAAGTTACAGTCAGTCAATGCAAGGAAATAAGTTCATTACTTTATTGACCTCACTAACATGACAGATTCGACCTAAAGTAGGCCTAAGTATCATTTAGGGCCCCAAATTGTCTCAAACAATTTTTTTTTTTTTTTTTTTACAAAATTACTGAAGTTAGTCTGTAAAATCAGCAACAACACGAAATTTCATCAAAATAGATGAAGAGGTTGCATTATTATAATATTTTGGGTAAGAATAGTAGACAAACTCAATTATATACACAGAGAGAAATGTGACATCATAAGCTTAACTTATTGTCTGTAAAAATGGCTTGAATATAAAAATAATTAACAAGCTTAACAGTTTGGATTCTTACAGATCTGATAAATGAATAAAAAAAAACCAATTTTTGTACATTATTTCTTTATTTAATATTTTAACGATGTTAAGGGAAAAATTAAGTGACCAGAATATTATTAATAGGCCTATTATTTTGGTTGAAGCATTTACTTATCATATTAATTATTTAAATATGAGAATTTGACTTCGCTAAAGGCGAAGCAAGTATATTAATGAAATTACTAAAGTTAAAATAAAATGCATGCGACAACACAGCGAACAGAGAAATTCTGGATTCGAACTTCGAAATATGATTGCGTGTTCATTTCGAAAATATAATTTGAAAACACAGGAAAGAATAATGTTTTTATCATCTCTCCAATCCGAAACTGAAGCTGTAGGTACAATTTGCCACGTACAATTTCGTTATGATAAGAACCTATAGTAAATAAAAAACAATTAGCTGAAGAGTTGCGTAAGTTATACTTGTTTAGGCGCTTAATGAAATTATTACGATTGTGAATTTTTATGGCGCGCCCGCACCATGCAACCAAATTTTCACAGGATGAAAAAAAAACTCCAAACAAAAAAAAAGCTACATAAACTAAAAATGATAATTATATATGTATTAAATCATATAATTTAATGACTGATATTAAATACTGGTCCATATTAATAAAAACGTTCGTTCATTGTGAATATAAGTGGTAGATATTGTGTTTATAATTTTTTTCAAGTGTATTTATATAAATGGAGTTATGTTCCCGTGTATGTGTATAGCGATGTCAGGTTGCTTGTAAGCTACCATTGTCGTTGGTATGGAGAGTCTGTGGAAGGTTTAGTTGTCTCCTGGCCGTTTTCATGGGATCGTATGAGAGGTTATGTTCCCGTACGTATAATTTAATAATAAACCTTAATCATATTTATTGATTTCCATTATTATTTTTTAAAAAAAAATCGATTTTTTACTTAGTTAAATAATTATTACTATACACGTGTTTATATTAATATTTAATTCTGAGTATTTATTAAAATAAATTATTTTAGTAGAATTTATACTTTTAAACTGTATTTATAATATCACTACAGTACTTTTATAAATTTATTTCTAATATTTATTTGTATGAAAAATTCAAGTTAGTTTTATATTATGCCAAGCAAAACTTCTGACAAGCGTGCATAAGAATATGCACGAATTTCTCCACTCTCCCCCCCCCCCCCCTCAACCCTTTTGACCGTACTCCATTGACATATTAGCCGTTTCCATGAATGTGAATTCTGCCGTGTTATAGTTAGTTATCAAATCTGGAACCGCAGCAACCGTACTCACTAACAGTCAAAAAACGGCCAGATACAAATCAGGAAATCTATGATCGTATACATTTGTAAATACCCGAGTTCGAATACCGTTTAATTACATTCTGATTTTGTTTATCTTTAAGGTTTTTCCGAAATCACTTGAGCATATAATAGCGGATTTCTATTTTACACATTAAGAAATATTATTTTACGTTCCAAAACACGTTTGTAAACAATGTCTTGAATAATGAGTCTATATATTAACAATTTTTTAATGTATTTCAACGCGTTTTTGTCACTTTGATAACCACTTGCTGTGACTACGATGTAGGAAAATAATGATTTGTGATCATTGTTGCTGACAAATAAAAAAAAAGATAAAGATCGGAAATTTGCCATACATATTTACAGTCCAATAACTTTTGTTGCTAGTTTAGGACCTCTATGTGTTTGGTAACAAGAGCAGATGTCAATTTACGAAAAAGCGCAACTGTTTCATCCATTTTTTAGTCTGCGCGTCTCTGTATTGTCGTTGTGTTATTTTCGTTGGGTTAATATTTTTATCGCTTTGTTTTCCAAAGTTAGTAGTTTATGGATGTATGTTCGGGACAGAGTCCAGGGTCCGGATTGTTGAATTTTCTATCGCCATCTTGGGTTGTGACGTCGCGGCGGCATGCTTGTATGATGAGTCACTGTTGCACTTTTCGTTACGGATGCCATCCTGGATTGTGATGTCACGGCGGCCATCGTGGATGATGACGTCACTGTTTAACATTTCGCTACTTTCGCCATCTTGAATTCGGACATCACGGCGGACATATTGTATGAGGACCTTGGCTTTGACCTTGACCATTTACCTTGTACTTGACCTTAAACTTTTAAACTTTGACTTATCCTATAACGTAAAACTTGACCTTTTACCTCAGTCGCCATCTCGAATTTCGCTACCTTGGAATTGTGCGCCCCAATCCCCGAATGTTTGCAATATTAGTTACGACCACCATCTTGAAAATCCGTAATTAATATTTTATTTTAATTGGAAAAATTTACATTTAACATTTAAATAAGAACTTATGCCATTTTAAAATTGGTCTACCATATTGAAAATCCGGCTTGACCACAGCGCCTCACCACGTAATTAAAAAAAACATCAAAACCAATTGCTGAAACATCAATTCAACGTAACTAATTCGGAAAAATTTAAGGCATTGGCACAGATTAGGCATTTACCAAGCACCCAAACGAATAAAAAAAAAAAAAGGTGAAAAAGTGTTTACAAATTGAGACGGAATTATGAATGATATCTTGTTTTATACGAAACTCTCATTTGACACAATGTTAATGATGGGCCCAGCTACTACTAGCGCCGTTAGTTCGCAGGCCGCCGCAAGCTTCACTAAGCAAGCGAGACACCCCGAGGCAAAGGATAGGAAGTTGCCAGACCTGTCTATATGACCGTCACCTGGATCCTGTCCCCGGACATACATTCATGTACTACTAAGGTTGAGGTTTTGTCTGTGTTTACTGATCTTATTTCACTGTACCGTCGTTGTCAGACCACTGAGCTAGTCCGTGCTCTTATATATATATATATATATATACTAGCTGCCCGACCCGGCTTCGCACGGTTGTATTCATGGGGGAGAAAATGAGACCAAATCACTTTTTTACAGTTATAATAAATGAAATAAAATGAAAATTAATTAATTTTGACAAAAACTTAATACAATGCTTTGTAATATACCGAAGAAAAACGAATAGCACCGATGGTTTCCCGACTCTCGAGCACGCAACGTTGTCATGGAGACGAAGTACCCACTGTTTCCCGGAACACCAATCAACATTGATAATCAGTTTATTATTAATTATAAATTATTAAGACCATTAATCGAAATAAAAAACTATCCTATCTCTCAAGTTGTAAAAAATTACACATAAATGCCCATTTTCATCGAAATCGGTTGACTTGGTGATGAGTTCACTGGAAACAAACATCAGGACACTGGATTGATATATATTAAGATATATATATATATATATATATATATATATATATATATATATATTCATACTAAATTTCTTCCACGTAATTCCCTGTGTTGTCTGGTCATTTAACATGCCATCAGCTGATTTTGGCTGGTTCCCCGTGTGATTTAATTTTTTTTTATTTGCTGTATTTCTTGTTTTTTTTTCTATGACATACAGCTCAAAACATCAACGACACGTATCCATAAAATTGGTGCTTTCCCCTCAGCAAGAATAATTCAACGAACGTAATTTCTTAAATGGAACAACAAAAAATTTCTGAAGATGTTAACTTCTCTAATAGGTTTATGGGCTTTTCTAATCACCTCGTTGTCAAAAAAAAAAAACTTAGGATCCACTAAAGTACGTTTAAATAATTTTTTCATGCAAAAACTGCATACTTTGGTGTCTCTATTCTCCGCCATAATATTTCAGTATTTGCAGCCTGCTACAGCTACGACAGGTGTTAGCCACAACGCAACCAGGTGTTTGTTTGCCCACACGTCATGGTTCTTACCCCTAAAAACCCATCAGTTCATTCAGACTCATTTTTATCGCTCGGTTCATAATTATATAATAAAGTGGGAAAATTATACTTTCAAATTAAGTGTCTAGGGGTTGCCCGCCGTTAACAATTCACGCATCATTATCGCAAACAACCCCTAGGCCGCCTTGCTATATTTCGCTGCCAGGCATGGTTACCACTAAAAGCACTCGAGATAATTTTCGTTATTAAGTTTTTAATTATTGAACATTTACATTACCTCGCACTTTCCGCTTATATTTTTACCTTTTTTTTCGTTTTCTTCATATTTTATCAAGTATAGTAATGCAAAAGGGTAGTATGTGAGTTTTAGACCACAATAAACTATGCTGACACATAGTCTGATTAGACTGAATTATAATTTGCTATTAGAATACAGTTTTTTTTTAAAAACTGACGACAGGGGTTTTTAAAACCAAGTTGCCACTTTTTTTCGAGCACAATTTGTATCGAAAAATTTATATGTAACGTGAACATTGAAAACAAGCATACTTATGACGTCAGTTAAAAATTTCCATGTAATTTTTTATCAGGAAGAGACTTAATTATTTCTTAAGCTTCAAGAAACAGTTCCTTGATTTTTTTTATTAGTTTAGATATATCATTTGAAGGGAGAAAATTTAAATAATTTGATGTTAAATTTTCGCTTGTGTATTCTTATATTTTAAAGAGAGAGATATCTAGTGATTGTTTTGTTTATTTAAAGCAAAATCTAAAACTACAGCACAGATATTAAAAATTATTTCACTGATATAAAGCTACATTAGACCAGATAGACAAAAATTACCTTTAATTTTTTAAAATATTTTTCCCTAAGTAATATGAATATATGAATTTAAACCCATGAAAAGCTACCAGATTAATTGCTTCTTTGGCTTACGTTGATTAAACCGTTACAGTCAGGGCCGCAACTAGGGGGGGGGGGGGGGGGGCAAGCGGGGCATACGCCCTGGGCGCAAAGCTGTGGGGGCGCCGAAATCGCTTGCATTGTAATTCCTGCTACAACTGGTAACTGGTAAAACATTTTTTAACTTGCATGCCAGGAATGTCTAATCTGATTTACAATATAATGTCTCAACATATTTAATGAACAGGTATGTAAAATGCTTAAATAGCACCATTTTTCCGTGAAAGGGCCCCCGGACCCCCCACTTTATTGGTGTGCTGTGTTAAAAAAAAAGAGGGGGGTGGGGGGCGCATGAATCCATTCATGCCCCGGGTGCCAGAGACTCTAGTTGCGGCCCTGGTTACAGTTATAACAAAATAGCTGTATATCACCGGCACGTGGAGCTATATTATAAATTAGCCTTTATACTGTTTATCTTGTATATATTTTGCAAGTGAACATAACTTTCGGGTCATTAATGCAGTCTTACTGTAATCAAGCATTGTAATTATTTTGAAAACTGTGTAAATTAAATAATATCGGACTCTAAACCCACATACAAAAAAGTTATAATTCACTTGTACTTGGGAAATATGTATCAAGAAATCAGTTTTTTAAATTTGTTATTAAAATAAAAGTATTAAAAATAGTGGCTTAACCGCGTTAAGTCTGGTACCTTAGCTATGGGCACTTACAATATTGCGGTTATTACTTACATCACAGGTAGATCAAGATTATTGTTTTTCAATATGACGACTGGCATTACAAACAGTTAATCATATAAGCTTACCAGCATCAGCTATATATTTACCACCAGTGCACTAAGAAATTCAAATTCGTTTCAACAACCTCCTTAATTCGTAAATGGGTTTTGAAAAAAAAGTTCTTTGAAGTTTATGTATTATTTTGCTTTGTTTTTATGCATATATTTTTCACTTATTATTTTTGAGGGAATATTTTGAAAATTGTATTATGTAGGAAATTATTTGTTACCAACTTGTGAAAAGCCATAAAATTACTTCTAAGGCAGTGACTAAGTTGCATTTAGTCAGGCAACAACCATAAAATATATTTTTAATAGACTTTTAAAAATTTTAAATAATATCTGGTATAAAAGTCAAAAAAAATTATTTGCAAATCCCAAAATGAAATGCTTATATATGAGAGCATTTTCATTTTCAACTAACGAAGAACAGCGGTTATTCATACACGAAGTTTCCTTGTTCTGAACGTGTTCTCACCAGAATCATATTGTAGTATTGACGTAAGTATTTAGTTTATAAACTTCATTGTTTTGATATATCAATACTTTTTACATAGGAAATGGTTTGTTGAAGTTTTTACAAATTCAATGAGGTCATTATGTCATAGTTTGAGTTTTGAGAAATAAGTGGCCAATTTATATTTTAACGCTAGCACGAAATAAGAACACGTGGTACCTATACAGTTTTGAATTAACCGTTTGTATGTAACATTTGTCGATTAAAGGCTTTATTGGGAAATAATTTATAAACCAATCAAATAATATGTGAACCCAATTACATTAAACTCTCATGATCCAAGTATATTTATATCAAATAAATTTTTTATTTATAATTTAGATATGCTGCATATGAACGGTTAAATTCAAGGCTGTAAACCACGTGAATAAACGGCCTCAATGTTAAGATTGAAATATTAAAAAGATTTCAAGTATATCAAAACAATTAATTAAACATTTGTTTATGTGATAAAACAACTACAAAAACAGATATGTATTAATGGCAAAAATAAAATAATATAAAATTAAAGCAGCAAAATAACTGATGAAATTACTCCATTAAGTCCACAGCAAATACACTTCCACTTGCCTGTTTTCACTGTTAAAAAACGCAGAGCTTGTAAGTCAAAATAATCCCTAGTTACAATATTGAATATAATATTTCTTTATATATAAATATTTAAATTTTATTATTTTTTGTAATCAATAGTTTAATATTGTAAGAAATAAAAATGAAAATGTAAAAACAAACAATACCAGTGGGTATCGAATTCGAGATGGAATATTTCCAGGCCATGCACTTGAGCACTGCGTCACACTTCTGACTTGATAATACTTTAAAACACATTCCTGAAGTATCCCTTCAACGTAACTAAGAAATTAAAAAAAAAAAGAAAAAAAATAGGCATTGGTACAGATTATGCATTTACCAAGTACCCAAATAAATGAAAAAAAAAAAGTAATCTGGGGAAAAAAATTAAAAAATTGAGACGGAATTGAAAATAATATATTTTATACAAAAATCTCATTTAACACAATATTAATGATGGGTTCAAATACTACTAGCACAGTTAGTTAGCAGGCTGCCACGAGCTTCACTAAGCCGACGCAGAATGAAGGTAAATTGCCAGACCTATCTATATGACCGTGTCTATGTCCGCCACACGGTCATATAGTAAGGTCTGACAAATTTTTTATCCTTCTCCTTAGCAAAACCTATCCGCTTGGTGAAGCTCGTGGCTTCTAGCGTACCAAAGGCGCTAATAAACGTTCAGTTTTGAAATTCGTCAAAAGATGGCGTTGTCATGAATTTGTAAAGTGCTATTGTCTGGTGCGTCCGTCACGTCTTGCCATGGGGTTACCTGCCTTCCCACTAAATGAAGCTGAAGATTGGCGTCCTGGTTTAGCTGATGCGTAGCCTTGATGCACCGAGATTGTGCAATCAATGGGACTTTAAAATCAAAATTTTCCGTTTTTCAAGTGTATGTCCTACAGACTTGAAACCTTGCAGTGATGCTACTTATATTATGCTATGTTTAGCCCGGGCAACTCCGGGTACTTCAGCTAGTACAAATATTAATACTTTTGTTCGTCACTTGCAACAAGTTTTTTTTTATAAAGTTCTGTATGAAAACCACCTATGTAACTATATTCCAACAAGCCGCATATTGGTAGCCTTAAAAATAGAAACGTATAAGAAACAACTTTATCAAAAATCGCTTTCACCTCGGACCTAGAGTAAAAAAAAAAAAAAAAAAAAGACAGCAAAAATTTATATTTCATACTGCTGGACAATTTTAGTTTCTCCGTTTATAAAAATTTTTGAAAGGCAACAGGGTATTGAACAAAGGGACCAGATGTTACATCAACGCTTTAGAATACCCTTTTATCCTCCTACCCGATATTATACTCCACCTTTCTTTAATTCTTAAAAAAATCCTTCATTTGGAGACAAAACACAAACCAAGAACGTAAAATATCAGCCGACAGAAAAGAACTGTGCCCTCCCCCCCCCCCCCCCCCCAACCTTTTTTTTTGGTATTCTGTTGCAGGTCGGTTTTATGTGTTTTCCTCAGCAAGAAACGAATGAATAGAAACGGTTTTACGATATTTTCTTCAAAAGAGTTCGCAGCTCCAGAGAACAATCAATTCATTGAGAACAAAATTAATAAAAAATAAATGGTAGAAAGACTGTCGTTTTACGACCCGGGTTCTTTTAAAACGAGTCGTATTTGAAGTTAAGTTCAAACAATGTCCTGAAAATAAAAGGAACCCTATTGACAGCGAATGTTTTTCCCCCCCTTCGGCCGTATTCAAATTTTGGTTTCACCTATGAATAGAAAAAAATAATACCTCCTTTAAATAAAGTCACCCGAAAGAATAACCAAGTGTTCTACAGCCATCCTTTGTTGGGAACATACTCGAAAGTAAAAGAACGTCAAAAACTTTTACGGCGTTGGTAACTTTATCTAAAAGAGCTATAAACCTTGCAAACCTTAAGTCAGTAAATGGAATCCCGGATCCCACGAATTGATTTGTTGCTATCCGAAAACATTTAATTTTGTCTGGTTCTGAATTCTTTAGACTCGCCATAAACTTCGAACTTCTGATAAAGGCTACGAAACAGAAAAAAAAAATATGTACTTTTACAAACGATTCCTTTTAGAAACCAGTTGCCCATAAATAGCTTGTAACACTACAGGAAATATATTTTAAATTTGGACAACACGTGACTATGGTTATTTGTGCATGTATGAAATATTTTATTCGATATAGTGCTGAATATTTATTACAATAATTGGCGCATCATTTTGTATTTTAATCGAAGTTCCATTCAAGCATAATATATTTCAACCATTGAAAATATAATCAAATATTCTAAAATTTGAATTTAATTTGTTTTATCGTGCTTATTATGTGCGCAGTTAAAACTGGAAAGCTATTCAAGAAATTGTTTACAAATAATTTACAATTTGAGGTACTGGGACAACAGAAAACAAAAATGTCCGGGTAAGAATCCGTACTCAGTATTACTGCGAAAACGTATTTTGTAGTGACACAGATGTTTTCATGCAAATTTAGAAATATCTGTAATTATCAAAAATATTTATGTAACATTTACAGAATAATTTACAGTGTGGTACAAGGGCGTTAGTTTGCCTACAGTAGGCTTACAACTACAAGTCAGACGCTATTAGAATTAACTGGGTACATTACATGGAATCACATACTCGCAGATCCCGTTTTCAATTACGGCCACTGTAACTTTAATTCACTTCAGATTTTTTTGACGTGACAACGTCTAATAAATCGATGAACGCCGGCTGCACGCACGAAAAAGTGTCCCGTTTCGCACATTGTCCCGTTACGCTGTGTCCCGTTACGCTCAATGTACGCTTGCGCTGCACCTATCTCTCTTCCACTCGATTTAGACAACCATCGATTTGACTTTTTCGAGACACATTAAACTTGAAACACTCCAATTCATTTCCTACTTTTCGTATCATCGTCCTAACAGAATAACACAGATTGGAAGAAGTTAAATAGCAAACATGTATAAAAGATATAGTTAAAATAATCTCTTCGTTAAAGTACTAAATATATTTGAATTAATGAGTGCAAATAAAAGTAAATTTATTAATTAAATTGTAGATTTCATTTCACTCCTTCTTTGTATCCATACATAATAGTGATAATTAAATAAAAATGATTCAATTTTTTTCATTAAAGTGTGCAATCATTTCATCAATGTTTTGTTATGACCTTGTCACGTTAAACTATCGTCTGTAAACCGACTTTACAGACAACCATTTTTTTTTTAAATTTGGTGTTTGCTAGTTTGTACCATTAGTAACAAGGAACGGAAATGACAAAATTTTTTGCCCACAGGCCTTAAGTTTTCTCTTAACGCCTCTGATTACTGATTATATTAAATGGGGAATACTTGACAGTACAATTAAAAATTTAGGGAATAAGTCTCATTTTATTTATATTTGTATTTATTTATATTTTTTTGTACACATCGTAGATCTTGGTATGTGACATTTGGTAGGCGCAATTTCGTTAAATTGGAACGGAATTCGATGGAAGGAAATGTGTCACAAGAATGGCAGACCCACTTGTAGGAACAAATACTCATGTACAGTCAATTCCATAAACATTAGGGGACGTACAAAACGTATTGGTATGCCAAATTAAACTTTATGACAATTAAACTACTCCGGAAAATATTTGGTAAACTTAAAGAGTTGAGTAAAAAAGGGGGTTGTCTGTAAAGTCGGTTTACGGACGATAATTTTACGTGATAACGTCATAACAAAACATTGATGAAAAATTGCATACTTTTTAATTTTCAAATATTATTTACAGTTTTTACAAATTTAACTTAATTTGTTTAAATATAATACGAACAATTAGTTAAACAGCCCGCCTTAACCTGTTTGATATTATAGAAGATTTTCTCTCACGGTGGTTGGCCGGTTCTTGCACGCTCTGCTCAGGCGGAACGTGACAATTTTTCGTGCGTGCAGCCGGCGTTGATCAATTTATAAGACGTTATCACGTCAAAAGTAATCACAAGTTTTAAAATGCATACGAAAACTGGTAATAATATAATTTAACTTCTAAATTCCCAAGAGGCATATTACTACAGCGGTAGAAAACGCGTTTGGGAACATCAAGGGATAAGGTTCAAATCTCGTAACTTGAATTTTTTTTTACTTTTTGTAATAAAATTATAATGAGAGGTGCACGAGCACTCAAAATTTCGAGTCAAGTTGAGATTTAAATACTCTACTGGAGCATAATTTTAAAGCTCAAAAAATTCGCGTAGTTGATTGTTAGGTGTATGGACATAATAAAACATTCATGAAACATCATTAACAAATTTTGGAGTCATTTAGAATTATACACGTAGGAATTATGAAGCTCTTAGAACGAGGTCCAGTAGAAAACGTGATTAGTGGATTCATAATTGATTACAATTCGTTAAAATTCAAGTATTTGAGCATGCGACGTTTAAATTTTCCGTATCATTATTATTTTACAAGTAAATAAATAAGTATTGAATTTGCTAACTATGGCGTCTGATTTCACATATTTAATACTCTATTTATGATTTTCATTCTTGTTTGGCCGTATCTGCGGTCATTTAGCGCGGCATCATATTTTATTTTCTGTTAACCTATACTACAAACACAAGAAATATAACTTCTATGCAAGCACCTACTCAAAATGCTTGTAAAATTCACAGAGTAACAACTGTTTTTTAAGTGTGCTTTGAATATCCTTTTTCACGCAACTATTATCTATATCGTGCATCTTTGAATAGAAATAAGCGTATGAATACACGTGTATTTTACCGTCTGCCAAAATGAACATGATAATGACGCAGACAAAGTGAAGACGAATGAAAAACGTGTGTCAAATAAATACGGACGAAGCACTGTAGTTACCGCACAAACATAATAGTTAGCATAAAAGAATTACCATACAAAGAATTACAGTTATTTCACAAGAACCATAATTAATGCAGAAGTACAATAACTACCACACATACACCATAGTTACCGTAAAAAATCTGAGATATATATTTTGCAAATTAAATGTTATGGCACTGCAAATTCACCTATCAAGCTCAAGCACAATATTATAATATCATCGTACATACACCCTATTATACTTGTAACTACTGGACTTACAGTGTTTATAGCAATAATGAACTTGAATATTTAATATAGAAATAAAATGATAAGTGTTTATGTGAATTTTTGTTTCGTTTTAATATTCCAAATCAAAAATTAAAATTTTTAATTTAATTGCAATTGCATAACATATTTTGGTACTTGTGCTTCAATATATAATTAGATGTTAAATATTTTTTTTAATAGGTACTTGTTGCTTACAAACCTTCTTAATAAAAAATACCTCAAATAGCTTACTTAAATTGAAATATATAGTTGTAAAATTATTTTTGTAATATAAAAACTGTAGGCAGGGACCTTAGGCTATCAAGCAGTTAGCACTATGATAGTGAGTTTAAAGCATCATGAGATACAATATTCAGTATGAACTCTTCTGCCACTGTTTTCTGCTAGTTGAGCTTAAAAGTTAAATTTAAAAAAATATATATTTTTGACTACTTCTCTTAAATACTCTAACTACTATAAAATAATCGAGTTTTTGCACTACTCGACTCGACATTAAAATATGTTACTAGTACACTCATAATTTTAATATAATAATATAATGTTACTAGCAAACCCGGTGAACTCCGTTTCGCCACCAAATGGCTTCGTTTTATGTAACATTTCGTTTGGTGACTAAAAGATGAAGAACATATTTTTTTTTGTTTTATATTTGAAAAGGAAAATTTTTATTTCATTTCACAACAGTAAGGTAAAAGCACCTATTATGAGACCTTTCCTAATATGGGACCCTAGACTTTCTCAGCCGGGAGCTCCTCAACTCTAGCGGACAATACACTAACTCGGTGTAGGGAACGTTTTCTTGCGTGTGTATTGTTTTCATTAGCGAGCGAATGTGCAGACAAGCGTGGTTACCGATTTTGTGTTTTACGAGCTATCGAGTTTTCCACCGAGATAACAGAAACGGCTTACATATAAATCAAGGTAAGGTTACTTGTTATAACATTCATACATGCTGATTGCTATATAGATGAGTGGTTATGTGCATGCTAGTTAGATTGTGTTTCGTGCACTTTTTGTATCTGCAACACAATCACTTTTGTTCCGTATTGATGGCTCCTATTATGAGACCTACAGAGTACCCTTTTATGGGATACTATCTCATATTAGGAACCGGGTCTCATATTAAGAGCTTCCTGCTAAATAAAGTGTTATGCATTTAAACATGAGAGTATCAATTAACTATCGCCTTGTTACAACACAATGATGATTTATTATGTTATAATGTACTTAAATTGCTTCATATCTAATGTATAGCAATATAATTCTCGTTATTAACAAACTGTAATGACATATTTCATAAGTAATGCTGGACTTAGGATATTAATTCATAGGCATAGATTAACAGTTTTCTTTGCCTAAAATGACATTGATTTGAACTTTATTTTTACCTTTCATATTAATGTTTTGCTTTTAGAGGGATCCTAGCCGAAATCCGAAAAGGAAGAAATGGACAAGGAGCAGATGATCCTAGCTGTCAAAGCTGTACAAACAGGTACTATGGGTTACAAGTCAGCAGCGAAACATTTTGGTGTATCAAAAAGCACAGTGGAAAGTTATATGAAAAATACTGAATTGCGTACTGATGATTTGGTAAATGTGCCATTAGGAAGAAGGCCTACATTAAGCTGTAAACTAGAAAATGAACTCGTACCGTACTTCATTGAGATGGATAAAAGGTTTTATGGGTTGAGGAAATGTGATATTAAAAGGATGGCCTTCCAACTAGCCATTGCTAATGGTATCAAACACCCATTCTCAGAAAAAATAAATCAGCTGGTAAGAAGTGAATGGGGTCTTTCTTAAAGCGTCATCCACAGTTGTCATTAAGAGTTCCCCAAGGCATTTCTCACGCCAGAGTAAAAGGTTTCAGTTCTGAAAATGTGAAAACATTTTTTGGGCTCTATGTAACTGAATTTGACAAAATTAAAGGCCGTCCTCACAGGTTGTACAATGTTGACGCGACTGGGGTAACTGTGGTACAGCACAGAGCTGAGAAGGTAATATCCCTGAAAGTAAAACGAGAAGTAGCTGCACTGACATCAGCTGAGAGAGGGTCACTCATAACAGTCGTTACTTGCATGAATGCAGTTGGTTATTTTGTCCCTCCATTGATAGTGTGGCCAAGGAAAAATATGAAAATAGAACTCATGGATGGGGCACCAGCTGGTTCTATTTGGGGGTGCCACCCTTCTGGGTGGATTCAGGGGGATTTGTTCACAAAGTGGTTTGATCATTTTTTGAATATACATAGCCATCACTTGAAGACCCTGTTCTTCTTGTTCTCGATGGCCACTACTCACACACCAGAAATGTTGATGTGATACGATTGGCTAGAGAGAACCACGTATCATTCATTTTTATCCCTCCTCACAGTTCACACAAAATGCAGCCACTGGATGTAGGCTTCATGAAACCACTGAAAACCTATTATGCCTCAGAAATACAGGCTTCTTTAAGAAACAACCCTAACCGTATTGTAACACCACTCTTGGTTGCAAAGTTGTTCAGTTCAGCATATCAACGAGCTGCAACAATGGAAATAGCAGTCAATGCATTCCGTTAAACAGGATTTTACCCATTCAACAGTGATGCGTTTCGTGATTGTGACTTTGTAATTCACAGTTGTCACGAAATTCCTGATAGAGATGTTCATACCAGTGCAACTATCATCGCCACTTCGAATGACACATCAACTGGTGCAGGACCATCTAATTCTCAGCCTGTTCTGCCTATGGATTGCCCACATTTTTCTGGCACAGGGCCTTCTGATGCTAGTCCTGCTTAAACTATGGACATCACACCTATCTCTCCTAAAGACATTAAGCCACTTCCTAGTCTTTCAGCAAATTTATAAAGCCGAAGATGTGGCAAAGCATCTGTAATAACCTCATCGCCTTACAAATCCGATCTCCTGAAGAGTTTGGAAAGAGCTACAACAGCAAAAAATAAAAAAAGAAGCTGCAGGGAAATGTCATAAAACCCTGACAAAAACCTTCTGCCAACACACAAAAGTCAAGATCACGATGTTGTACAAGAAAATTAATGGAACAATCCAGCAACGACGAGTCGGATGATGATTTCGACATCTTATCAGATAGCTCTGGTGAAGAAGACAACGATGCTGAATGCCTCTTCTGTGGATGCATATTTTCAGATGAAATACATGGCGAACAGTGGATACAGTGTACTGTCTGCTGTCGTTGGGCTCATGAACATTGTGGTGCCACTGACAGTCACTTTGTGTGTCCTCATTGCCAAAAGAGGATAAAGAAATAATGTGTCCCATATTAGGAAACCTTTTTTTTCCTTTGGAAAAGTGCAGTGTCTTCCGTTTTTTGCAGAGGACATAAATTTATTATTTTAAAACAATATGTATGTATTGCATTTTATAGTTAAACATATAAAGTGATTTATTATGCGTGAAATGTTAATTTATGTTCACTTAATAAAAATATATGAATTTTATTTAAAAGGGGTCCCATAATAGGTGCCTTTACCTTAATGAATTCATTTCGATTACAAAAATGAAGTGTTATTTAGTTGAACTTCTCTAAGTAAATGAAAGTGAATCCAAAGTAAATACTGAATCAAAGCGTTATACGTGTCCGCAAATTATCCGTTTCATTGAAGTGCTCTTTGGTAAACCACATTTTTTGTTTTTTGGTCTGACGTTAACACAAACAAAGCGGATGGTTTCCCAACTCGTGAACACGCAACGTATAACTGCCCATGTGAAAAACAATGATTTTCTAAATTTATTCCGCAAACACTAAGCGATTGGCCTTGCGACTTGTTAATTGTCATTGCGAACGCAAGGCGAACTGGAAATTGCAATCGTTTGAAGTCAAACGGAAGATCAGTCGGAATCATTCGTATTCGAGGAATACATACATTTTCATTTGCGTACTTTCCGTTAATAATGGTTGCCTCAATCAAATTCGGCATAAGTCTTTTTACCGAAAGTCGAGTACCGTTGCAAAGTCGCGGTGGATTCAAATTACGCAATATCATAATAACTGTACCAACTTTGAGTAGCAAGTTATGTGGTGGAAATCCTGGTAACTCCAGAGAGTTCAAAAACTCCGTTGGATAATTTACTACATCATCGGGATTTGTTATGGAATCAACGGATTTGTATGTCACCAAATCGCCAGAAATTTTTGATTGAATGGTGAAATTCAGTGCGTGTACATCATTATTCTTTGCGGCAAGAATTGCTCGTTGACTTAACTAAGCATAATTCTGATAATTCTCACTAATGTTTGGGAAAACATTTTCAATGAGAGCTAATTGAGAGTCTACAAATCGGCAAAAGTCGTTGGTAAGAGTAATTAATCCAGATGTCGCATCAACTGGGACTTTTCCATTTCCAACATCTAACAATTGTTTGGAAAATTGTGCAGCACTTTGATCATTTTGAAGTTGAACTCTCATATTAGTGGTTAGCGATAATGTTTTTACGTTATTCCATAAAGGTGATGCCTTCAGGCAAGCATTCAATTCATCTGCAGGCGTTCCACGGGGAATTACTGGCAACGTCTGCCTGAAATCGCCTGCCAACAATATCATCAAGCCGCCAAAGATTTGGTTATTTCGCCGAAGATCCTTCAGTGTGAAGTTAAGTGCTTCAAGTGATTTCTTATGTGCCATTGTGCACTCATCCCAAACAATGAGCTTGCATTGCATCAACAATTTTCCCATTGCACTGGATCGGGAAATATTGCATGTTGGAGTATCAATTGTGTTTAAATTGAGTGGCAACTTAAGCGCAGAATGTGCAGTACGACCGCCATCTAGAAGAGTCGCCGCAATTCCAGATGATGCTAACGCCAAAGCTATGTCACATCTTGATCGAATAGTGGCCAAAATCAATGAAATGACAAATGTTTTCCCTGTTCCTCCAGGCGCGTCCAGGAAGAATAGACCACCAGTATTATTGTCCACCGCTTGCATTAATGTTTCGTATACTTGTTTTTGCTGTTCATTCAGCAACGGCACATTATTTCGAACGAATTCCTGCAATGTATCAACATTGTATTGCAGCTCTCGATTTAATTCTTGGTTGAATGCATCGTGCATCGATCGATTTGGCGCAATCATTCCTACTTCAATCAGTAGCTTGTTTGCAATAGTCAAGCATTGATCCTCAATCAGAATCAATCCTTCATTGTAGATTTCATCGGTTATTTGGATGTCAGGATTATTCGTTTGAATGCGCAAGCGATGCAAGATATCTTCACATATGTCGTCTTTGTATTTGTTCCATAACTGAATTGGTTGTGAAGGAAAACATGTGGTGATGATAATTGCAAACAGAGTTCGTATTTGGTACGCATTTGATGAAACAACTGAATCCGCAAGTGTTAAATCCCAATGAGAATCGTTCTCCAGTAAACCCAATAGTTGACATGCTTCTCGATATGTGGTGAATTTAACCTCAAACCTCAAATGCACGATCCACATAATTTACACAGTTCAACTTACGACCTTAAAGACAAATGCCTGCTGTTGAAATTGAATAAAAATTTGCACAATATACGTTATATGTTTTTTTTTTTTACTTTTTTTTTCACAATTTCACAGTAAACACAATACCGGTCTGTCACATGAAATTAACTGAGCAGAGAACAATGAGTAGTTGATTTGATGATTTCCAATTGAAATGTTAGGAAACGAATAACTTAATTTTTTTCTTTTTCTTTTTTCACAATTTCACAGTAAACACAATACCGGTTTGTCACATGAAATTAACTGAGCAGAGAACAATGAGTAGTTGTTGATTTGATGGTTTCCAATTGAAATGTTAGGAAACGAATAACTTATTTTTTTCTCTTTTTTTTCACAATTTCACAGTGAACACAATACCGGTTTGTCACATGAAATTAACTGAGCAGAGAACAATGAGTAGCTGTCAAACTATGAATCACGCACCGGCGCCATCTACTTAAAATGTTGGTTTGTCCTCAATTTTTCCTGAATTTTTTTGCTATAAACCTCACGGAGCCCGAGACCTTTCCAACGACTGCAAAACCGTGGAAATCGGTTCGTGCGTTCTGGAGTTATAGCGTCAGGAAGGAAAACCCGACTTATTTTTATATAGTAGATAATGTTGGATCAGCTCAATAAGTTTTAGGTTTGTTTGTAGGCAGAATTTACAAACTGATTAAAATATTTTAAGAAAGAAACAAATATACAAACATATATTTAGTATAATAATAAGTATTAAAAAATGTTACTGGTTGTTATTTTAGTAATGGCATATAAGCATGTAAAATTTAACGTGTGCGGAAATTTTATAGTAGATATTAAATTTTTAATGAATTTTTACCAGATGAGTCGTGTTTTAATAAAATTCATTGTAGAAATTCAAGTTCAAAGCCGTGGTTTCATCGGAGTCGTTTCTAATGGTTTAAAATTTCCTTTTTTTTTATAGTGCTAGTGGCTATCTGGGTTGATGGAGGCAAGAAACGATTACGATTCAGGCAGCGAATTATAGCGGCGGGCGCAGAAAGTATGTTTGTGATTTGCATCCAGAAATGTTGGTATTTCAAAAGCTATTATTTTAGTTATCACGCTAGGCATAATTATAAAGTTAAATTTCTTGTCTGAGTTACGTATTATAAGTTTATTTGATAAATGAGAACACTTTAGTTTGCATGTTACCAAAGTTTGGATGTTTATACATCATTGACGAGTACTAAAGACTCTCTCACATTTTTTTTAAATTTTAAAACTACTAATGATTTTAAACTTTTGGTGGTGCCTGTACCGTAGAAAATTCACAGAAGCTTATTTCTTTCAAATAATAGAACGCATGAGTTTCCTCTCAAAATCAGTTTCTATTCGATATCACATTTCATGAGTTTGTACACGAACGTTAATATAACAATTTGCTGCAGCACCATTTTGTATCGAACTAGCAGACCGCAAAGCCCAGCGAAAACACTTCACCAAAAAAAAAACGCAAGGGGGAAGGAAAAAATATATAAAATTCAAAAACGATTAGTGCTTCCGGTAATGCGAAGGACCTTTTTTGTGATGAGGCAACGTTTCAATTCTGCGGTTGGTTAATGCTCGTAACTACTGCATTTGAGGCAGCAGCGAACAATTCTCTTTGAAAATTCACAAAAAAAAATGGGGAAGGGGGAGGGCAAATTGGACAAGTCAAGTGGACCTGCGTATCAAGAATGTTAGGACATGATGGGACTTACAAACCGAATTCCTACCGTGAAATTTCTTTCATGCCGGCAAATGCAGCCTTGATGCTCATTGGAAAGTGCTTCATTCAAAGGAAATAGGGACTCGCATATTTCGTGTGGGTAAAGTGGACTCTCAATGATCCATCACGTCTGTCAGTCACTCATCCGTCCGTTGACAATTTGAGTGATTCAAAATTCCAAAAAAAAAAAAAACTTATTTTTTATTCATTTTGGTTCTACCAACAGACTAGAAGGCTTAAATAGCGTGGAAATGTTCTCTTTTATACGTAGATTAAACTGACGATCATGAAAGCTAAGCACTTATAATTCATTAAACTAATTTTATTTCCGTCTGATATCTATGAATATATTTTCAGTTGCTCAAAAATGAGTTCAAACGTTAAGTTGGAAACATTTAATGGAAGCAGTCACACAAAACAAACTGCAAAACCTTTTAAGATAGTAAATGTTGCCTGCGTTACCTTGCCAACATTTTGATGGTTATAACTAAATCCTTACTTCTAAAGTTAAATTTGAGGAAGCTTTTGACGGGCGTGCGAATACAATTTCTTGGGCATTCTGATTGGCCTGATGTGACGCGATCGATGCACCAGAAGAACTGTGATTGTGATGTTACTCAGCTAATTATTGGCAAAGACATTACACAAAATGAGGTAAAATGTTTAGATGTATTTATTAGGATTTTTTTATTTTAATATTTGAACGTGTTTATCTCAAAATAGTATTTTAAAAAGTTGATATTCGCGTCTGTCTGTCTGTTCGTTTACTTCTTCTAAACTGCACCATGGTTTTCACCATTATTTAGAAAAATTATTCCTAAATGTTTGTGTCTATAATACATGCATACTTAATGTAAACATAGTAGAGAAATCCTGATGTTTTGTAATAAGTAGTAAAACAGAGCTTTTAGGGCGTTTACGTAGCTTAAGCTTACTATTATGACTGAAACATGAAGTCAATGTAGGTACTACAGAAACGTAGGTATTGCAAAGGCCTATAGAGAAGTCCTCGATATGCCTTTCTTCTGAGGATGACCCACAGTTGTAGGAATAGATTTGAGCGTCTGAATGCTTTTCACACGGACAGCTAATGTAGCTCTTTCGCGTGTGACTTCCAAACAAAATCTGTTTTGGCTTGTCTCATGAAAACAAAAAATGACAAAATAAGAGTTTTCTTATCGTGAACATAACCAAAATTTTGAAAGTTTTGTAACTATTCAAAGAACATTCTTTCGGATTCATGTCACAAGTAAGTGAACTCTAGTGTCCGCAAATTTGCTAAGAAAGCCGTAAAATTACGATATTCCCTTGCTGATTTGTAACCAGCTTTCTCCGTAAGTTATAGGTGAAAAAATTGAATGGTGTTTACACTGATTGTCGTAGAAAGCCCTCAATAATGAACAACCGGATGAATGCATAAACAAACTGAGAAAAGCCAACTCCCGCTGACGTCAAATGCCTGGACATCACTGAGAATACCTTGAAAATAATTTAGTATAAAAAAAATTGTTTGTCTGTAAAGTCGGTTTACGGACGATAGTTTAACGTGACAACGTCATAACAAAACATTGATGAAATCATTGCATACTTTTATGAATAAAATTGAATCATTTTTATTTTAATAATAAAAGAATAAATACTTGAAATTATACTAGTAATCAGATTTTTAAAATGCAAGAATAATTAACCTGTATTGCTGAAATTTTTGTTGTAATAAGCAATGAAAACCACATTAACTTTTCACTTCACTTTATAAACAGTCGACGAAACCGTTCACGTGTAGATGACTTGTAATTAAATTTTAAAAACTGGCGTTTAGCTATAAAGTTAAAATATAATTATGAACAAGTTTTCATATAAATAAACTGTAATCAAATATCTATCATCACTTTTATGAATCACCATAATTTTTTAGTCAATTGTAACATAACCTATTATTACTGCACTCGCCGACAGCGTAACGGAACACAGCGTAACGGAACACAGCGTAACGGAACAATGAGCGTAACGGGACACTTTTTCGTGCGTGCAGCCGGCGTTCATCGATTTATTAGACGTTGTCACGTCAAAATTTACATCACAGACAAACACAGTGGGATAAAAACGACGATACAGTTGCAACAGGAACAGTTAAAACAGAAATACAACAACTTTTGAATAGACAGCGACGCACAGACGAAACAATATATGAAAATAAACAGATAATCCGGACATCACAGTGTTCACAGTGTGTTTACGGTTCTTGTCTCGTCTCTGTGAGCATATTGTGTTCGTCTGTGAAATAATTTTTTGACTTTTAACATCTTAGCTGTCAGTGTACGGCGTTGGCAAAGATAATTTCTTGTATGAATCGGAAGTCGCATGAAACGGAAATGTGTAACCATGGCGCTGCCGTTTGTGACGGATGACTAAAGTTCACAAACGGAAACTTTAAAGCATTGCATGTTTAGCAAGACGGGCATTATTTTAATAAAATTGCTTTTCGAAAATAAGGTCTGTATCAGGTTTTGGTATTTTTTGAAGCCTTTTTTATAATTTATAAGGAGCCGTTTAATTATATAGTTTAAAACTTGGCATACATATCGAATGATTCGATAGTCGACGTAGTTGCTACAGCAACGAATTCTAGCGGCGGGTGCGGAAACTACGTGTGAATCGCGTCAAGGAATGCAATTGAAAGCACAGTTTGCGTATATTATTAATTATCATTCGGCATTAGTTTATCGAATTCGATGTTACATTTCGTGTCCGAGTTTCCTATTATAAGTGATATGCAACACGAGAACACATGAATTCGCTCGTTACACTTCACTGGCGAATACTGAAAGACTCACTCACATTTTTGAAGTGACAACGTCTAATAAATCGATGAACGCCGGCTGAACGCACGAAAATGTGTCCCGTTACGCACATTGTCCCGTTACGCTTTATCCCGTTACGCTCATTGTACGCTTGCGCAGCATCTATCTCTCTTCTACTAAATTGGAACAACCATCGATTTGACTTTTTCAAAGCACATTAAACTTGAAACACTCCCATTCGTTTCCTACTTTTCCTATCATCGTCCTATCCTTAACAGAATAACACAGATTGTAACAAGTTAAATAGCAAACATGTATAAAAGTTACAGTTAAAATAATCTCTTCGTTAAAGTTATAAACATATTTGAATTAATGAGTGCAAATAAAAGTAAATTGATCAATTAAATTGTAGATTTCATTTCACTCCTTTGTATCCATACAAAATAGTGATAATTCAATAAAAATTAATTAATTTTATTCAAAAAGTATGCAATCTTTTCATCAATGTTTTGTTATGACGCTGTCACGTTAAACTATCGTCCGTATACCGACTTTACAGACAACCAATTTTTTTTTCTCCTAATTCCTTCCACGGTGTTTTCTGTGCTGTCTGTATACTAATGCAAAATTTGACTTCCGCTGATATTGGAGTGTTCTCAGTGCGTTTATGTAGCCTATTCATCTTCGTAGTACATTCTAGAGGTTTTCTCTGTGACAATGAGTTTAAGCTGGCAGTGACGTATGCCTATGAAATTGCTTTTACTCTTTTAATTTCTCGTGTACAATTTCCAAGATATAGGTACAGGTCCCACGACAAAGTAAAGATTATTTGATGATTTGATATAATATTTTTCTCTGTATATTTTTTATGAATTGCTTACTAACCGGCATAAATATTGTAAAACCTCCCGTTAATGGGCTATTAACGTTTGGTTAAGAAATGTTATAAAAAAGGTGATAAAGAACTTTTTTTTCGTGCAGATATTTGTTTACATTAACTTCCTTTACAAATTACAATTAAAAAATAAACAAATGACAGTATTCTTGCGAGAGGTAATTAATTTACAAGAAATAATAAAAAAATTATATTATTTTATTTTAACATCCTTAAAAAAAATAACAAACTAACAAACGGCAGTTAATATATTTTAAAAACTCTATAATTTCTCTTGTTTTAAATTTTTTTTTTTATAATTTCAAATATATTATTTTTTGCTTATTTTATATAAAGTTAAAAAAAATTATTATAATAACAATTTTTTATTTCAAAACCTTAGAGTATGATGTCGACTAGAATGTAGGTAAGTTTTGATAAAACTCCACGTGTCATAGATGTGACTTGTCCGCTTCAGTGGACGCACGGAATGGAAAAGGGTGACACGAATCTTCCCCGTCGTATAGAAATAATTCGAAGAATTTTGCGGGAGGTGTGAAGTCCTGCGCATTCACCATATCTGTGGAAAACATATTCGCACGTCGGCGCCCGATGAGGACTGTGGCCGGATTGGTCGCGTGATGAAGAGGTTCTGAAGGGGAATAGCGGCGGAGGGGGGTGTTGCAGACTGATGGTGGGGGAGGAGGTGAGAATATCGACCCTCTTGCGACATACCTCAACCCCCCCCCCCCCCCCCACTCTTCTTCACAGGACCGGGTAGGCGTCCCGTAACGAGTAGCACATGTCCGCGCGCGCCCGTTGCTCGCCACCCAGGGCGAAAGAACCCCCCCCCCCCCCCCCCTTACGACTACACAAGCGCATGTGACAACCATAAACAACATTGTGAGCTTGTTATCCAGCTCATCCCTTCTCGCCACTCACTAACTCCCCCCCCCCCTTCTCACTCACCCCTTAACAGCCCAACAACCCACCGCGCCTTTCCCCTTCTTGAACACCTTCGCGAAGTGATATACAGCTTTGAGGCGCCCTGCATAGCCCGTAGCTGGTCCGAGCCGCCGGCAATTAACATCGTAATGAAGCCTTCCAACACCACACTAGCTGCTTTGCTTCCCCCCCCCCTCCTTTCTATTTGAAACCACTCACGTCATCCAGTACATTCCAATTGTCTAATTCAAGTGTGCACATTTTATTTTATTTTTTTTGTAAATAAAACACAATTAGACATATTTTTTTTAATTTTGTACATTTAATGAAAACACCTATTTTCGTAAGAAATGCTCAGTATTTGTATCTAGAAAAACGTATTTCATACATGCAAAAATTCACCATAGCCATGTGTAGTACAAAGTTAAATATCTTTCTTGTAGTATTTCAAACTATTTCTTGGCAAGTGGTTTCAAAAGAAATATTCGGTAAAAGTGTATAAACTTTTTTTTTCGGTTTAGTTTACTAAATTTTTTTGCTTCTTAGTTTTTTTATGCAATATGTTTTCAATCAATTCATAATAAAAAAAACAATGGAAATTTTGAAAGGGATTTTTCTATTAAGCAAGTCCATATTTAATGTTTTTTTTAAACTTAAATATAGGCAAATTATTTTGTTAGTTCTAGACATGTAGGTACTGAAAGCATCAAATAATGTTGTATTCAGTTTTTGATTAACCATTTGTATGTATCCTTCGCCTTAAAAATCTATATTTAAAGTACATATTTAATAAATACAATAAAATTAGGATTTCACAAAAACCTGAAAAAAACTCAGGTTTTGGGAACACATAACTTTTACTGGTTTCATGAATGATATAATAGGTTATAAAAATTAAGACTTTTCATACTGCGTAACCTCCTATCAAAAATGCTAAAAAAATTATTGCTTTCGTGATTCATTTCAAGGTAACTGTATCTTATTGCATACCCCATTGTATTTTAAAATGAAGTACTAAAATAAATATAGGTGTTGGTTGTGTTTGTGACGCAAAGCTGTAGAATTGCGAATATATATATATATATATATATATATATATATAAATATATATATATATATATATATATATTCTGAACAATTGATACTTGGAAAAATGTTTCTCGAAGTTTTATACTTATTTTCAAAATTATATATATTTTTTTCTGAACAATTGTTACTTATATTGTAACTTATATTGTGATATATATATAAATATAATTTTGAAAATAATTATAAAACTTCGAGAAACATTTTTCCAAGTAACAATTGTTCAGAGCAACATATACAATTGTAATTCAACGTGAAGTATTAAAATAAAGTGATGTGTTTGTAGTTTGAAACTGTACAATTAGGAAACAATTTTTTTTTTTTTTAGTTTGTTGATATGAATATTATAAATCTATATTCGCGAAAAGAAACATTGTGCCCAGTATTAATTGTTCCGTGAAACTTTTTAATTAAAAACTATAATTTAATTAAAGTTAGAAGTGGAACGTGTTTGTGATGAGAGACTGTACCAACGCCAAAATGTATTTGATTAAAAAAAAAAGAATTAAAAAATAACTTACGGTATGAACTGGATACGTAATAAGGAACAATCACCGGTTTCAGAACAGGAGAATGGCAGAAGGGTTGTAGGGGGTGGGGGAGGAAGGGGTGCATAGCAGAATTGTAAATGGGTGACTTTTGAAGTTCTTTTCGGTGCGGCACCCAAAGTTAGTCACGCTTCGCGGTGGATTCGGGCTGGGGATCGTAAAAACCCCTTCTCTTTCTTTCCTTGAGTTCTCTCTCTCTTTCTTTCTCTCTCTCTCTCTCTCTCTCTCTCAAGGAGAAGGGTGGAAATGTGACTGAAAAGAGCAGAGGTCAGGAATGGGGTTGGCTAGCTCGTTTCACATGGAAACAAATTAACAAAACGGCAGCGCAGACGTGTGTTTGCGAGTTTGTGTGTGTGTGTTTCCGTGTGGGTGGGCCCTCACATCAGAGGAAAACACACACATACACATGTGCCCTTAGTCTGTGCCAGCTGTGATTTCCTACGTAGTAAAAATAACGTTTAGAAAAAAAAATAATCAAAAAAATATCTGGTATTTTGAGTTCAACTCACAAGAAATATTTTACAAAGCGCGCGCATATCCTTCACAATCTGATTAAGTATGGTTTCTTAAATTTTTCAAATCATTTTTTTTATTTGTCCTTTATAATTTCTAGAATTTATAGTTACGATAATGCCCGATTTTGACGCAGTAAAATTAAAATTGTTTCTTTGAAATACTGCATCGTTAGCATAAAGCCAAAAACCCACTTTTTAAGTATCTGGTATAACTTAAGTAATAAATTATTTTCTCATTTCAACAACCAAACCCGACAAAAAAAATGTATACCTATTGTTCAATCTGCTCCAGAACCAGAAAAAAAATTGTAAAAAAATCTTGTTTATCATTAGGTTTTCGCACGCAGATTCCTGCATTAGGTTAAGCCAGGAAGACATTTAGCCATGTAGCTGTTCTGACTATGCCTTCTTTTTAGTCTGTCTTGAAAGTAAGTACATTTTTCGAATTAATTGCCATCTGATGTGTACAACGTTAAGGTAGTATCCTAAAACCTTAATTTCGTTTTTTTATAACTTTTCCACAACAATTTAAAAAATATATATTTATATAATAACCTTATTAAATGTTAGTCAAAATTATTTTTTTTATAAAATACATAATTTAAGGTTTTATAAACTAAAAACCTAAAGTTTATGTCACTCCCAGCATATAGGCTAGTGAAAGCAGGAAATCACGTGGTAGGTATATTCCCACACAGCACAGGGACATCCCAGGGTTATCAAAGGGATATCCGCAAAGGACGTCTGGGATATCCCACGGACATCCTACGACATCCATAGGATGTCCCAGGGATATCCGTGGGACTATGAAATCAACGTTTTCAGTACATCCGCAGGACATCCCAGCGGGAAATCCTAGGGACGTCCCAGAGGGGCATCCTAGGGACGTCTCTGCGGATTATCCTAGGGACGTTTCAGAGGGGCAACCGAGAGACGTCTGACAGGGGCATCCCATGGACGTCCCCGAGGGGCATCCCATAGACGTCCCAGAGGGGCATCCTAGGGACGTCCCAGAGGGGCATCCTAGGGTCGTCCCAGAGGGGCATCCCATAGACGTCCCTGAGGGGCATCCTAGGGTCGTCCCAGAGGGGCATCCTAGGGTCGTCCCAGAGGGGCATCCTAGGGTCGTCCCAGAGGGGCATCCTAGGGACGTCCCAGAGGGGCATCCTAGGGTCGTCCCAGAGGGGCATCCCATAGACGTCCCTGAGGGGCATCCTAGGGTCGTCCCAGAGGGGCATCCTAGGGTCGTCCCAGAGGGGCATCCTAGGGTCGTCCCAGAGGGGCATCCTAGGGACGTCCCAGAGGGGCATCCTAGGGTCGTCCCAGAGGGGCATCCCATAGACGTCCCTGAGGGGCATCCTAGGGTCGTCCCAGAGGGGCATCCTAGGGTCGTCCCAGAGGGGCATCCTAGGGACGTCCCCGAGGGGCATCCAATAGACGTCCCTGAGGGGCATCCTAGGGTCGTCCCCGAGGGGCATCCCATAGACGTCCCTGAGGGGCATCCTAGGGTCGTCCCAGAGGGGCATCCTAGGGACGTCCCCGAGGGGCATCCAATAGACGTCCCTGAGGGGCATCCTAGGGTCGTCCCAGAGGGGCATCCCATAGACGTCCCTGAGGGGCATCCTAGGGTCGTCCCAGAGGGGCATCCTAGGGACGTCCCCGAGGGGCATCCCATAGACGTCCCTGAGGGGCATCCTAGGGTCGTCCCAGAGGGGCATCCTAGGGTCGTCCCAGAGGGGCATCCTAGGGACGTCCCCGAGGGGCATCCAATAGATGTCCCTGAGGGGCATCCTAGGGTCGTCCCCGAGGGGCATCCCATAGACGTCCCTGAGGGGCATCCTTGGGTCGTCCCAGAGGGGCATCCTAGGGACGTCCCCGAGGGGCATCCAATAGACGTCCCTGAGGGGCATCCTAGGGTCGTCCCAGAGGGGCATCCCATAGACGTCCCTGAGGGGCATCCTAGGGTCGTCCCAGAGGGGCATCCTAGGGTCGTCCCAGAGGGGCATCCTAGGGTCGTCCCAGAGGGGCATCCTAGGGACGTCCCCGAGGGGCATCCCATAGACGTCCCTGAGGGGCATCCTAGGGTCGTCCCAGAGGGGCATCCTAGGGTCGTCCCAGAGGGGCAACCCATAGACGTCCCTGAGGGGCATCCTAGGGTCTTCCCAGAGGGGCATCCTAGGGACGTCCCCGAGGGGCATCCCATAGACGTCCCTGAGGGGCATCCTAGGGTCGTCCCAGAGGAGCATCCTAGGGTCGTCCCAGAGGGGCATCCTAGGGACGTCCCCGAGGGGCATCCCATAGACGTCCCTGAGGGGCATCCTAGGGACGTCCCCGAGGGGCATCCCATAGACGTCCCTGAGGGGCATCCTAGGGTCGTCCCAGAGGGGCATCCTAGGGTCGTACCAGAGGGGCATCCTAGGGTCGTCCCAGAGGGGCATCCTAGGGACGTCCCCGAGGGGCATCCCATAGACGTCCCTGAGGGGCATCCTAGGGACGTCCCCGAGGGGCATCCCATAGACGTCCCTGAGGGGCATCCTAGGGTCGTCCCAGAGGGGCATCCTAGGGTCGTCCCAGAGGGGCATCCTAGGGTCGTCCCAGAGGGGCATCCTAGGGACGTCCCCGAGGGGCATCCCATAGACGTCCCTGAGGGGCATCCTAGGGACGTCCCCGAGGGGCATCCCATAGACGTCCCTGAGGGGCATCCTAGGGACGTCCCCGAGGGGCATCCCATAGACGTCCCTGAGGGGCATCCCATAGACGTCCCTGAGGGGCATCCTAGGGTCGTCCCAGAGGGGCATCCTAGGGTCGTCCCAGAGGGGCATCCTAGGGACGTCCCCGAGGGGCATCCCATAGACGTCCCTGAGGGGCATCCTAGGGTCGTCCCAGAGGGGCATCCTAGGGACGTCCCCGAGGGGCATCCCATAGACGTCCCTGAGGGGCATCCTAGGGTCGTCCCAGAGGGGCATCCTAGGGTCGTCCCAGAGGGGCATCCTAGGGACGTCCCCGAGGGGCATCCCATAGACGTCCCTGAGGGGCATCCTAGGGACGTCCCCGAGGGGCATCCCATAGACGTCCCTGAGGGGCATCCTAGGGTCGTCCCAGAGGGGCATCCTAGGGTCGTCCCAGAGGGGCATCCTAGGGACGTCCCCGAGGGGCATCCCATAGACGTCCCTGAGGGGCATCCTAGGGTCGTCCCAGAGGGGCATCCTAGGGTCGTCCCAGAGGGGCATCCTAGGGACGTCCCCAAGGGGCATCCCATAGACGTCCCTGAGGGGCATCCTAGGGACGTCCCCGAGGGGCATCCCATAGACGTCCCTGAGGGGCATCCTAGGGTCGTCCCAGAGGGGCATCCTAGGGTCGTCCCAGAGGGGCATCCTAGGGACGTCCCCGAGGGGCATCCCATAGACGTCCCTGAGGGGCATCCTAGGGTCGTCCCAGAGGGGCATCCCATAGACGTCCCTGAGGGGCATCCTAGGGTCGTCCCAGAGGGGCATCCTAGGGTCGTCCCAGAGGGGCATCCTAGGGACGTCCCCGAGGGGCATCCCATAGACGTCCCTGAGGGGCATCCTAGGGTCGTCCCAGAGGGGCATCCTAGGGTCGTCCCAGAGGGGCATCCTAGGGACGTCCCCGAGGGGCATCCCATAGACGTCCCTGAGGGGCATCCTAGGGACGTCCCCGAGGGGCATCCCATAGACGTCCCTGAGGGGCATCCTAGGGTCGTCCCAGAGGGGCATCCTAGGGTCGTCCCAGAGGGGCATCCTAGGGACGTCCCCGAGGGGCATCCCATAGACGTCCCTGAGGGGCATCCTAGGGTCGTCCCAGAGGGGCATCCTAGGGACGTCCCCGAGGGGCATCCCATAGACGTCCCTGAGGGGCATCCTAGGGTCGTCCCAGAGGGGCATCCTAGGGTCGTCCCAGAGGGGCATCCTAGGGACGTCCCCGAAGGGCAACCCATAGACGTCCCTGAGGGGCATCCTAGGGTCGTCCCAGAGGGGCATCCTAGGGTCGTCCCAGAGGGGCATCCTAGGGACGTCCCCGAGGGGCATCCCATAGACGTCCCTGAGGGGCATCCTAGGGTCGTCCCAGAGGGGCATCCTAGGGTCGTCCCAGAGGGGCATCCTAGGGACGTCCCCGAGGGGCATCCCATAGACGTCCCTGAGGGGCATCCTAGGGTCGTCCCAGAGGGGCATCCTAGGGACGTCCCAGAGGGGCATCCTAGGGTCGTCCCAGAGGGGCATCCTAGGGACGTCCCCGAGGGGCATCCCATAGACGTCCCTGAGGGGCATCCTAGGGTCGTCCCAGAGGGGCATCCTAGGGACGTCCCCGAGGGGCATCCCATAGACGTCCCTGAGGGGCATCCTAGGGTCGTCCCAGAGGGGCATCCTAGGGTCGTCCCAGAGGGGCATCCTAGGGTCGTCCCAGAGGGGCATCCTAGGGTCGTCCCAGAGGGGCATCCTAGGGTCGTCCCAGAGGGGCATCCTAGGGTCGTCCCAGAGGGGCATCCAAGGGACGTCCCCGAGGGGCATCCCATAGACGTCCCTGAGGGGCATCCTAGGGTCGTCCCAGAGGGGCATCCTAGGGTCGTCCCAGAGGGGCATCCTAGGGTCGTCCCAGAGGGGCATCCTAGGGTCGTCCCAGAGGGGCATCCTAGGGTCGTCCCAGAGGGGCATCCTAGGGACGTCCCCGAGGGGCATCCCATAGACGTCCCAGAGGGGCATCCTAGGGTCGTCCCAGAGGGGCATCCTAGGGACGTCCCCGAGGGGCATCCCATAGACGTCCCTGAGGGGCATCCTAGGGTCGTCCCAGAGGGGCATCCTAGGGACGTCCCAGAGGGGCAACCCATAGACGTCCCTGAGGGGCATCCTAGGGTCGTCCCAGAGGGGCATCCTAGGGACGTCCCCGAGGGGCATCCCATAGACGTCCCTGAGGGGCATCCTAGGGTCGTCCCAGAGGGGCAACCCATAGACGTCCCTGAGGGGCATCCTAGGGTCGTCCCAGAGGGGCATCCTAGGGACGTCCCAGAGGGGCATCCTAGGGTCGTCCCAGAGGGGCAACCCATAGACGTCCCTGAGGGGCATCCTAGGGTCGTCGCAGAGGGGCATCACATAGACGTCCCTGAGGGGCATCCTAGGGACGTCCCCGAGGGGCATCCCATAGACGTCCCTGAGGGGCATCCTAGGGTCGTCCCAGAGGGGCATCCTAGGGACGTCCCCGAGGGGCATCCCATAGACGTCCCTGAGGGGCATCCTAGGGTCGTCCCAGAGGGGCATCCTAGGGACGTCCCCGAGGGGCATCCCATAGACGTCCCTGAGGGGCATCCTAGGGTCGTCCCAGAGGGGCATCCTAGGGTCGTCCCAGAGGGGCATCCCATAGACGTCCCTGAGGGGCATCCTAGGGTCGTCCCAGAGGGGCATCCTAAGAACGTCCCCGAGGGGCATCCCATAGACGTCCCTGAGGGGCATCCTAGGGTCGTCCCAGAGGGGCATCCTAGGGACGTCCCCGAGGGGCATCCCATAGACGTCCCTGAGGGGCATCCTAGGGTCGTCCCTGAGGGGCATCCTAGGGACGTCCCCGAGGGGCATCCCATAGACGTCCCTGAGGGTCATCCTAGGGTCGTCCCAGAGGGGCATCACATAGACGTCCCTGAGGGGCATCCTAGGGTCGTCCCAGAGGGGCATCACATAGACGTCCCTGAGGGGCATCCTAGGGTCGTCCCAGAGGGGCATCACATAGACGTCCCTGAGGGGCATCCTAGGGTCGTCCCAGAGGGGCATCACATAGACGTCCCTGAGGGGCATCCTAGGGTCGTCCCAGAGGGGCATCACATATACGTCCCTGAGGGGCATCCTAGGGTCGTCCCAGAGGGGCATCACATAGACGTCCCTGAGGGGCATCCTAGGGACGTCCCCGAGGGGCATCCCATAGACGTCCCTGAGGGGCATCCTAGGGTCGTCCCAGAGGGGCATCCTAGGGACGTCCCCGAGGGGCATCCCATAGACGTCCCTGAGGGGCATCCTAGGGTCGTCCCAGAGGGGCATCCTAGGGACGTCCCCGAGGGGCAACCCATAGACGTCCCTGAGGGGCATCCTAGGGTCGTCCCAGAGGGGCATCCTAGGGACGTCCCCGAAAGCATCCCATAGACGTCCCTGAGGGGCATCCTAGGGTCGTCCCAGAGGGGCAACCCATAGACGTCCCTGAGGGGCATCCTAGGGTCGTCCCAGAGGGGCATCCTAGGGACGTCCCAGAGGGGCATCCTAGGGACGTCCCCGAGGGGCATCCCATAGACGTCCCTGAGGGGCATCCTAGGGTCGTCCCAGAGGGGCAACCCATAGACGTCCCTGAGGGGCATCCTAGGGTCGTCCCAGAGGGGCATCCTAGGGACGTCCCCGAGGGGCATCCCATAGACGTCCCTGAGGGGCATCCTAGGGTCGTCCCAAAGGGGCAACCCATAGACGTCCCTGAGGGGCATCCTAGGGTCGTCCCAGAGGGGCATCCTAGGGACGTCCCCGAGGGGCATCCCATAGACGTCCCTGAGGGGCATCCTAGGGTCGTCCCAGAGGGGCAACCCATAGACGTCCCTGAGGGGCATCCTAGGGTCGTCCCAGAGGGGCATCCTAGGGACGTCCCCGAGGGGCATCCCATAGACGTCCCTGAGGGGCATCCTAGGGTCGTCCCAGAGGGGCAACCCATAGACGTCCCTGAGGGGCATCCTAGGGTCGTCCCAGAGGGGCATCCTAGGGACGTCCCAGAGGGGCATCCTAGGGACGTCCCCGAGGGGCATCCCATAGACGTCCCTGAGGGGCATCCTAGGGTCGTCCCAGAGGGGCAACCCATAGACGTCCCAGAGGGGCATCCTAGGGTCGTCCCAGAGGGGCATCCTAGGGACGTCCCCGAGGGGCATCCCATAGACGTCCCTGAGGGGCATCCTAGGGTCGTCCCAAAGGGGCAACCCATAGACGTCCCAGAGGGGCATCCTAGGGTCGTCCCAGAGGGGCATCCTAGGGACGTCCCCGAGGGGCATCCCATAGACGTCCCTGAGGGGCATCCTAGGGTCGTCCCAGAGGGGCAACCCATAGACGTCCCTGAGGGGCATCCTAGGGTCGTCCCAGAGGGGCATCCTAGGGACGTCCCCGAGGGGCATCCCATAGACGTCCCTGAGGGGCATCCTAGGGTCGTCCCAGAGGGGCAACCCATAGACGTCCCTGAGGGGCATCCTAGGGTCGTCCCAGAGGGGCATCCTAGGGACGTCCCCGAGGGGCATCCCATAGACGTCCCTGAGGGGCATCCTAGGGTCGTCCCAGAGGGGCAACCCATAGACGTCCCAGAGGGGCATCCTAGGGACGTCCCAGAGGGGCATCCTAGGGACGTCCCAGAGGGGCATCCTAGGGACGTCCCAGAGGGGCATCCTAGGGACGTCCCAGAGGGGCATCCTAGGGACGTCCCCGAGGGGCATCCCATAGACGTCCCTGAGGGGCATCCTAGGGTCGTCCCAGAGGGGCAACCCATAGACGTCCCTGAGGGGCATCCTAGGGTCGTCCCAGAGGGGCAACCCATAGACGTCCCTGAGGGGCATCCTAGGGACGTCCCCGAGGGGCATCCCATAGACATCCCTGAGGGGCATCCTAGGGTCGTCCCAGAGGGGCAACCCATAGACGTCCCTGAGGGGCATCCTAGGGTCGTCCCAGAGGGGCATCCTAGGGACGTCCCCGAGGGGCATCCTATAGACGTCCCTGAGGGGCATCCTAGGGTCGTCCCAAAGGGGCAACCCATAGACGTCCCTGAGGGGCATCCTAGGGTCGTCCCAGAGGGGCAACCCATAGACGTCCCAGAGGGGCATCCTAGGGACGTCCCCGAGGGGCATCCCATAGACGTCCCTGAGGGGCATCCTAGGGTCGTCCCAGAGGGGCAACCCATAGACGTCCCAGAGGGGCATCCTAGGGACGTCCCAGAGGGGCATCCCATAGACGTCCCTGAGGGGCATCCTAGGGACGTCCCAGAGGGGCATCCCATAGACGTCCCTGAGGGGCATCCTAGGGTCGTCCCAGAGGGGCAACCCATAGACGTCCCAGAGGGGCATCCTAGGGACGTCCCAGAGGGGCATCCTAGGGACGTCCCAGAGGGGCATCCTAGGGACGTCCCAGAGGGGCATCCTAGGGACGTCCCAGAGGGGCATCCTAGGGACGTCCCCGAGGGGCATCCCATAGACGTCCCTGAGGGGCATCCTAGGGTCGTCCCAGAGGGGCAACCCATAGACGTCCCTGAGGGGCATCCTAGGGTCGTCCCAGAGGGGCAACCCATAGACGTCCCAGAGGGGCATCCTAGGGACGTCCCCGAGGGGCATCCCATAGACGTCCCTGAGGGGCATCCTAGGGTCGTCCCAGAGGGGCAACCCATAGACGTCCCTGAGGGGCATCCTAGGGTCGTCCCAGAGGGGCATCCTAGGGACGTCCCAGAGGGGCATCCTAGGGACGTCCCCGAGGGGCATCCCATAGACGTCCCTGAGGGGCATCCTAGGGTCGTCCCAGAGGGGCAACCCATAGACGTCCCAGAGGGGCATCCTAGGGTCGTCCCAGAGGGGCATCCTAGGGACGTCCCCGAGGGGCATCCCATAGACGTCCCTGAGGGGCATCCTAGGGTCGTCCCAAAGGGGCAACCCATAGACGTCCCAGAGGGGCATCCTAGGGTCGTCCCAGAGGGGCATCCTAGGGACGTCCCCGAGGGGCATCCCATAGACGTCCCTGAGGGGCATCCTAGGGTCGTCCCAGAGGGGCAACCCATAGACGTCCCTGAGGGGCATCCTAGGGTCGTCCCAGAGGGGCATCCTAGGGACGTCCCCGAGGGGCATCCCATAGACGTCCCTGAGGGGCATCCTAGGGTCGTCCCAGAGGGGCAACCCATAGACGTCCCTGAGGGGCATCCTAGGGTCGTCCCAGAGGGGCATCCTAGGGACGTCCCCGAGGGGCATCCCATAGACGTCCCTGAGGGGCATCCTAGGGTCGTCCCAGAGGGGCAACCCATAGACGTCCCTGAGGGGCATCCTAGGGTCGTCCCAGAGGGGCATCCTAGGGACGTCCCCGAGGGGCATCCCATAGACGTCCCTGAGGGGCATCCTAGGGTCGTCCCAGAGGGGCATCCTAGGGACGTCCCAGAGGGGCATCCTAGGGTCGTCCCAGAGGGGCATCCTAGGGACGTCCCCGAGGGGCATCCCATAGACGTCCCTGAGGGGCATCCTAGGGTCGTCCCAGAGGGGCATCCTAGGGACGTCCCCGAGGGGCATCCCATAGACGTCCCTGAGGGGCATCCTAGGGTCGTCCCAGAGGGGCATCCTAGGGTCGTCCCAGAGGGGCATCCTAGGGTCGTCCCAGAGGGGCATCCTAGGGTCGTCCCAGAGGGGCATCCTAGGGTCGTCCCAGAGGGGCATCCTAGGGTCGTCCCAGAGGGGCATCCTAGGGACGTCCCCGAGGGGCATCCCATAGACGTCCCTGAGGGGCATCCTAGGGTCGTCCCAGAGGGGCATCCTAGGGTCGTCCCAGAGGGGCATCCTAGGGTCGTCCCAGAGGGGCATCCTAGGGTCGTCCCAGAGGGGCATCCTAGGGTCGTCCCAGAGGGGCATCCTAGGGACGTCCCCGAGGGGCATCCCATAGACGTCCCAGAGGGGCATCCTAGGGTCGTCCCAGAGGGGCATCCTAGGGACGTCCCCGAGGGGCATCCCATAGACGTCCCTGAGGGGCATCCTAGGGTCGTCCCAGAGGGGCATCCTAGGGACGTCCCAGAGGGGCAACCCATAGACGTCCCTGAGGGGCATCCTAGGGTCGTCCCAGAGGGGCATCCTAGGGACGTCCCCGAGGGGCATCCCATAGACGTCCCTGAGGGGCATCCTAGGGTCGTCCCAGAGGGGCAACCCATAGACGTCCCTGAGGGGCATCCTAGGGTCGTCCCAGAGGGGCATCCTAGGGACGTCCCAGAGGGGCATCCTAGGGTCGTCCCAGAGGGGCAACCCATAGACGTCCCTGAGGGGCATCCTAGGGTCGTCGCAGAGGGGCATCACATAGACGTCCCTGAGGGGCATCCTAGGGACGTCCCCGAGGGGCATCCCATAGACGTCCCTGAGGGGCATCCTAGGGTCGTCCGAGAGGGGCATCCTAGGGACGTCCCCGAGGGGCATCCCATAGACGTCCCTGAGGGGCATCCTAGGGTCGTCCCAGAGGGGCATCCTAGGGACGTCCCCGAGGGGCATCCCATAGACGTCCCTGAGGGGCATCCTAGGGTCGTCCCAGAGGGGCATCCTAGGGTCGTCCCAGAGGGGCATCCCATAGACGTCCCTGAGGGGCATCCTAGGGTCGTCCCAGAGGGGCATCCTAAGAACGTCCCCGAGGGGCATCCCATAGACGTCCCTGAGGGGCATCCTAGGGTCGTCCCAGAGGGGCATCCTAGGGACGTCCCCGAGGGGCATCCCATAGACGTCCCTGAGGGGCATCCTAGGGTCGTCCCTGAGGGGCATCCTAGGGACGTCCCCGAGGGGCATCCCATAGACGTCCCTGAGGGTCATCCTAGGGTCGTCCCAGAGGGGCATCACATAGACGTCCCTGAGGGGCATCCTAGGGTCGTCCCAGAGGGGCATCACATAGACGTCCCTGAGGGGCATCCTAGGGTCGTCCCAGAGGGGCATCACATAGACGTCCCTGAGGGGCATCCTAGGGTCGTCCCAGAGGGGCATCACATAGACGTCCCTGAGGGGCATCCTAGGGTCGTCCCAGAGGGGCATCCTAGGGACGTCCCCGAGGGGCATCCCATAGACGTCCCTGAGGGGCATCCTAGGGTCGTCCCAGAGGGGCATCCTAGGGACGTCCCCGAGGGGCATCCCATAGACGTCCCTGAGGGGCATCCTAGGGTCGTCCCAGAGGGGCATCCTAGGGACGTCCCCGAGGGGCATCCCATAGACGTCCCTGAGGGGCATCCTAGGGTCGTCCCAGAGGGGCATCCTAGGGTCGTCCCAGAGGGGCATCCCATAGACGTCCCTGAGGGGCATCCTAGGGTCGTCCCAGAGGGGCATCCTAAGAACGTCCCCGAGGGGCATCCCATAGACGTCCCTGAGGGGCATCCTAGGGTCGTCCCAGAGGGGCATCCTAGGGACGTCCCCGAGGGGCATCCCATAGACGTCCCTGAGGGGCATCCTAGGGTCGTCCCAGAGGGGCATCCTAGGGACGTCCCAGAGGGGCATCCTAGGGTCGTCCCAGAGGGGCATCCTAGGGACGTCCCCGAGGGGCATCCCATAGACGTCCCTGAGGGGCATCCTAGGGTCGTCCCAGAGGGGCATCCTAGGGACGTCCCCGAGGGGCATCCCATAGACGTCCCTGAGGGGCATCCTAGGGTCGTCCCAGAGGGGCATCCTAGGGTCGTCCCAGAGGGGCATCCTAGGGTCGTCCCAGAGGGGCATCCTAGGGTCGTCCCAGAGGGGCATCCTAGGGTCGTCCCAGAGGGGCATCCTAGGGTCGTCCCAGAGGGGCATCCTAGGGACGTCCCCGAGGGGCATCCCATAGACGTCCCTGAGGGGCATCCTAGGGTCGTCCCAGAGGGGCATCCTAGGGTCGTCCCAGAGGGGCATCCTAGGGTCGTCCCAGAGGGGCATCCTAGGGTCGTCCCAGAGGGGCATCCTAGGGTCGTCCCAGAGGGGCATCCTAGGGACGTCCCCGAGGGGCATCCCATAGACGTCCCAGAGGGGCATCCTAGGGTCGTCCCAGAGGGGCATCCTAGGGACGTCCCCGAGGGGCATCCCATAGACGTCCCTGAGGGGCATCCTAGGGTCGTCCCAGAGGGGCATCCTAGGGACGTCCCAGAGGGGCAACCCATAGACGTCCCTGAGGGGCATCCTAGGGTCGTCCCAGAGGGGCATCCTAGGGACGTCCCCGAGGGGCATCCCATAGACGTCCCTGAGGGGCATCCTAGGGTCGTCCCAGAGGGGCAACCCATAGACGTCCCTGAGGGGCATCCTAGGGTCGTCCCAGAGGGGCATCCTAGGGACGTCCCAGAGGGGCATCCTAGGGTCGTCCCAGAGGGGCAACCCATAGACGTCCCTGAGGGGCATCCTAGGGTCGTCGCAGAGGGGCATCACATAGACGTCCCTGAGGGGCATCCTAGGGACGTCCCCGAGGGGCATCCCATAGACGTCCCTGAGGGGCATCCTAGGGTCGTCCCAGAGGGGCATCCTAGGGACGTCCCCGAGGGGCATCCCATAGACGTCCCTGAGGGGCATCCTAGGGTCGTCCCAGAGGGGCATCCTAGGGACGTCCCCGAGGGGCATCCCATAGACGTCCCTGAGGGGCATCCTAGGGTCGTCCCAGAGGGGCATCCTAGGGTCGTCCCAGAGGGGCATCCCATAGACGTCCCTGAGGGGCATCCTAGGGTCGTCCCAGAGGGGCATCCTAAGAACGTCCCCGAGGGGCATCCCATAGACGTCCCTGAGGGGCATCCTAGGGTCGTCCCAGAGGGGCATCCTAGGGACGTCCCCGAGGGGCATCCCATAGACGTCCCTGAGGGGCATCCTAGGGTCGTCCCTGAGGGGCATCCTAGGGACGTCCCCGAGGGGCATCCCATAGACGTCCCTGAGGGTCATCCTAGGGTCGTCCCAGAGGGGCATCACATAGACGTCCCTGAGGGGCATCCTAGGGTCGTCCCAGAGGGGCATCACATAGACGTCCCTGAGGGGCATCCTAGGGTCGTCCCAGAGGGGCATCACATAGACGTCCCTGAGGGGCATCCTAGGGTCGTCCCAGAGGGGCATCACATAGACGTCCCTGAGGGGCATCCTAGGGTCGTCCCAGAGGGGCATCACATATACGTCCCTGAGGGGCATCCTAGGGTCGTCCCAGAGGGGCATCACATAGACGTCCCTGAGGGGCATCCTAGGGACGTCCCCGAGGGGCATCCCATAGACGTCCCTGAGGGGCATCCTAGGGTCGTCCCAGAGGGGCATCCTAGGGACGTCCCCGAGGGGCATCCCATAGACGTCCCTGAGGGGCATCCTAGGGTCGTCCCAGAGGGGCATCCTAGGGACGTCCCCGAGGGGCAACCCATAGACGTCCCTGAGGGGCATCCTAGGGTCGTCCCAGAGGGGCATCCTAGGGACGTCCCCGAAAGCATCCCATAGACGTCCCTGAGGGGCATCCTAGGGTCGTCCCAGAGGGGCAACCCATAGACGTCCCTGAGGGGCATCCTAGGGTCGTCCCAGAGGGGCATCCTAGGGACGTCCCAGAGGGGCATCCTAGGGACGTCCCCGAGGGGCATCCCATAGACGTCCCTGAGGGGCATCCTAGGGTCGTCCCAGAGGGGCAACCCATAGACGTCCCTGAGGGGCATCCTAGGGTCGTCCCAGAGGGGCATCCTAGGGACGTCCCCGAGGGGCATCCCATAGACGTCCCTGAGGGGCATCCTAGGGTCGTCCCAAAGGGGCAACCCATAGACGTCCCTGAGGGGCATCCTAGGGTCGTCCCAGAGGGGCATCCTAGGAACGTCCCCGAGGGGCATCCCATAGACGTCCCTGAGGGGCATCCTAGGGTCGTCCCAGAGGGGCAACCCATAGACGTCCCTGAGGGGTATCCTAGGGTCGTCCCAGAGGGGCATCCTAGGGACGTCCCCGAGGGGCATCCCATAGACGTCCCTGAGGGGCATCCTAGGGTCGTCCCAGAGGGGCAACCCATAGACGTCCCTGAGGGGCATCCTAGGGTCGTCCCAGAGGGGCATCCTAGGGACGTCCCAGAGGGGCATCCTAGGGACGTCCCCGAGGGGCATCCCATAGACGTCCCTGAGGGGCATCCTAGGGTCGTCCCAGAGGGGCAACCCATAGACGTCCCAGAGGGGCATCCTAGGGTCGTCCCAGAGGGGCATCCTAGGGACGTCCCCGAGGGGCATCCCATAGACGTCCCTGAGGGGCATCCTAGGGTCGTCCCAAAGGGGCAACCCATAGACGTCCCAGAGGGGCATCCTAGGGTCGTCCCAGAGGGGCATCCTAGGGACGTCCCCGAGGGGCATCCCATAGACGTCCCTGAGGGGCATCCTAGGGTCGTCCCAGAGGGGCAACCCATAGACGTCCCTGAGGGGCATCCTAGGGTCGTCCCAGAGGGGCATCCTAGGGACGTCCCCGAGGGGCATCCCATAGACGTCCCTGAGGGGCATCCTAGGGTCGTCCCAGAGGGGCAACCCATAGACGTCCCTGAGGGGCATCCTAGGGTCGTCCCAGAGGGGCATCCTAGGGACGTCCCCGAGGGGCATCCCATAGACGTCCCTGAGGGGCATCCTAGGGTCGTCCCAGAGGGGCAACCCATAGACGTCCCAGAGGGGCATCCTAGGGACGTCCCAGAGGGGCATCCTAGGGACGTCCCAGAGGGGCATCCTAGGGACGTCCCAGAGGGGCATCCTAGGGACGTCCCAGAGGGGCATCCTAGGGACGTCCCCGAGGGGCATCCCATAGACGTCCCTGAGGGGCATCCTAGGGTCGTCCCAGAGGGGCAACCCATAGACGTCCCTGAGGGGCATCCTAGGGTCGTCCCAGAGGGGCAACCCATAGACGTCCCTGAGGGGCATCCTAGGGACGTCCCCGAGGGGCATCCCATAGACATCCCTGAGGGGCATCCTAGGGTCGTCCCAGAGGGGCAACCCATAGACGTCCCTGAGGGGCATCCTAGGGTCGTCCCAGAGGGGCATCCTAGGGACGTCCCCGAGGGGCATCCCATAGACGTCCCTGAGGGGCATCCTAGGGTCGTCCCAAAGGGGCAACCCATAGACGTCCCTGAGGGGCATCCTAGGGTCGTCCCAGAGGGGCAACCCATAGACGTCCCAGAGGGGCATCCTAGGGACGTCCCCGAGGGGCATCCCATAGACGTCCCTGAGGGGCATCCTAGGGTCGTCCCAGAGGGGCAACCCATAGACGTCCCAGAGGGGCATCCTAGGGACGTCCCAGAGGGGCATCCCATAGACGTCCCTGAGGGGCATCCTAGGGACGTCCCAGAGGGGCATCCCATAGACGTCCCTGAGGGGCATCCTAGGGTCGTCCCAGAGGGGCAACCCATAGACGTCCCAGAGGGGCATCCTAGGGACGTCCCAGAGGGGCATCCTAGGGACGTCCCAGAGGGGCATCCTAGGGACGTCCCAGAGGGGCATCCTAGGGACGTCCCAGAGGGGCATCCTAGGGACGTCCCCGAGGGGCATCCCATAGACGTCCCTGAGGGGCATCCTAGGGTCGTCCCAGAGGGGCAACCCATAGACGTCCCTGAGGGGCATCCTAGGGTCGTCCCAGAGGGGCAACCCATAGACGTCCCAGAGGGGCATCCTAGGGACGTCCCCGAGGGGCATCCCATAGACGTCCCTGAGGGGCATCCTAGGGTCGTCCCAGAGGGGCAACCCATAGACGTCCCTGAGGGGCATCCTAGGGTCGTCCCAGAGGGGCATCCTAGGGACGTCCCAGAGGGGCATCCTAGGGACGTCCCCGAGGGGCATCCCATAGACGTCCCTGAGGGGCATCCTAGGGTCGTCCCAGAGGGGCAACCCATAGACGTCCCAGAGGGGCATCCTAGGGTCGTCCCAGAGGGGCATCCTAGGGACGTCCCCGAGGGGCATCCCATAGACGTCCCTGAGGGGCATCCTAGGGTCGTCCCAAAGGGGCAACCCATAGACGTCCCAGAGGGGCATCCTAGGGTCGTCCCAGAGGGGCATCCTAGGGACGTCCCCGAGGGGCATCCCATAGACGTCCCTGAGGGGCATCCTAGGGTCGTCCCAGAGGGGCAACCCATAGACGTCCCTGAGGGGCATCCTAGGGTCGTCCCAGAGGGGCATCCTAGGGACGTCCCCGAGGGGCATCCCATAGACGTCCCTGAGGGGCATCCTAGGGTCGTCCCAGAGGGGCAACCCATAGACGTCCCTGAGGGGCATCCTAGGGTCGTCCCAGAGGGGCATCCTAGGGACGTCCCTGAGGGGCATCCCATAGACGTCCCTGAGGGGCATCCTAGGGTCGTCCCAGAGGGGCAACCCATAGACGTCCCAGAGGGGCATCCTAGGGACGTCCCAGAGGGGCATCCTAGGGACGTCCCAGAGGGGCATCCTAGGGACGTCCCAGAGGGGCATCCTAGGGACGTCCCAGAGGGGCATCCTAGGGACGTCCCAGAGGGGCATCCTAGGGACGTCCCAGAGGGGCATCCTAGGGTCGTCCCAGAGGGGCAACCCATAGACGTCCCTGAGGGGCATCCTAGGGTCGTCCCAGAGGGGCATCCCATAGACGTCCCTGAGGGGCATCCTAGGGACGTCCCCGAGGGGCATCCCATAGACATCCCTGAGGGGCATCCTAGGGTCGTCCCAGAGGAGCAACCCATAGACGTCCCTGAGGGGCATCCTAGGGTCGTCCCAGAGGGGCATCCTAGGGACGTCCCCGAGGGGCATCCCATAGACGTCCCTGAGGGGCATCCTAGGGTCGTCCCAGAGGGGCAACCCATAGACGTCCCTGAGGGGCATCCTAGGGTCGTCCCAGAGGGGCATCCTAGGGACGTCCCCGAGGGGCATCCCATAGACGTCCCTGAGGGGCATCCTAGGGTCGTCCCAGAGGGGCAACCCATAGACGTCCCTGAGGGGCATCCTAGGGTCGTCCCAGAGGGGCATCCTAGGGACGTCCCCGAGGGGCATCCCATAGACGTCCCTGAGGGGCATCCTAGGGTCGTCCCAGAGGGGCAACCCATAGACGTCCCTGAGGGGCATCCTAGGGTCGTCCCAGAGGGGCATCCTAGGGACGTCCCAGAGGGGCATCCTAGGGACGTCCCCGAGGGGCATCCCATAGACGTCCCTGAGGGGCATCCTAGGGTCGTCCCAGAGGGGCAACCCATAGACGTCCCTGAGGGGCATCCTAGGGTCGTCCCAGAGGGGCATCCTAGGGACGTCCCCGAGGGGCATCCCATAGACGTCCCTGAGGGGCATCCTAGGGTCGTCCCAGAGGGGCAACCCATAGACGTCCCTGAGGGGCATCCTAGGGTCGTCCCAGAGGGGCATCCTAGGGACGTCCCCGAGGGGCATCCCATAGACGTCCCTGAGGGGCATCCTAGGGACGTCCCAGAGGGGCATCCTAGGGACGTCCCAGAGGGGCATCCTAGGGACGTCCCAGAGGGGCATCCTAGGGTCGTCCCAGAGGGGCAACCCATAGACGTCCCTGAGGGGCATCCTAGGGTCGTCCCAGAGGGGCAACCCATAGATGTCCCTGAGGGGCATCCTAGGGACGTCCCCGAGGGGCATCCCATAGACGTCACTGTGGGGCATCCTAGGGTCGTCCCAGAGGGGCAACCCATAGACGTCCCTGAGGGGCATCCTAGGGTCGTCCCAGAGGGGCAACCCATAGACGTCCCTGAGGGGCATCCTAGGGTCGTCCCAGAGGGGCATCCTAGGGACGTCCCCGAGGGGCATCCCATAGACGTCCCTGAGGGGCATCCTAGGGTCGTCCCAGAGGGGCAACCCATAGACGTCCCTGAGGGGCATCCAAGGGTCGTCCCAGAGGGGCAACCCATAGACGTCCCTGAGGGGCATCCTAGGGTCGTCCCAGAGGGGCATCCTAGGGACGTCCCCGAGGGGCATCCCATAGACGTCCCTGAGGGGCATCCTAGGGTCGTCCCAGAGGGGCAACCCATAGACGTCCCTGAGGGGCATCCTAGGGTCGTCCCAGAGGGGCATCCTAGGGACGTCCCCGAGGGGCATCCCATAGACGTCCCTGAGGGGCATCCTAGGGTCGTCCCAGAGGGGCAACCCATAGACGTCCCTGAGGGGCATCCTAGGGTCGTCCCAGAGGGGCATCCTAGGGACGTCCCAGAGGGGCATCCTAGGGACGTCCCCGAGGGGCATCCCATAGACGTCCCTGAGGGGCATCCTAGGGTCGTCCCAGAGGGGCAACCCATAGACGTCCCTGAGGGGCATCCTAGGGTCGTCCCAGAGGGGCATCCTAGGGACGTCCCCGAGGGGCATCCCATAGACGTCCCTGAGGGGCATCCTAGGGTCGTCCCAGAGGGGCAACCCATAGACGTCCCTGAGGGGCATCCTAGGGTCGTCCCAGAGGGGCATCCTAGGGATGTCCCCGAGGGGCATCCCATAGACGTCCCTGAGGGGCATCCTAGGGTCGTCCCAGAGGGGCAACCCATAGACGTCCCAGAGGGGCATCCTAGGGACGTCCCAGAGGGGCATCCTAGGGACGTCCCAGAGGGGCATCCTAGGGACGTCCCAGAGGGGCATCCTAGGGACGTCCCAGAGGGGCATCCTAGGGACGTCCCAGAGGGGCATCCTAGGGACGTCCCAGAGGGGCATCCTAGGGTCGTCCCAGAGGGGCATCCTAGGGACGTCCCAGAGGGGCATCCTAGGTACGTCCCAGAGGGGCATCCTAGGGACGTCCCAGAGGGGCATCCTAGGGACGTCCCAGAGGGGCAACCCATAGACGTCCCTGAGGGGCATCCTAGGGTCGTCCCAGAGGGGCATCCTAGGGACGTCCCAGAGGGGCATCCTAGGGACGTCCCAGAGGGGCATCCTAGGGACGTCCCAGAGGGGCATCCTAGGGACGTCCCAGAGGGGCATCCTAGGGTCGTCCCAGAGGGGCATCCTAGGGACGTCCCCGAGGGGCATCCCATAGACGTCCCTGAGGGGCATCCTAGGGTCGTCCCAGAGGGGCATCCTAGGGTCGTCCCAGAGGGGCAACCCATAGACGTCCCTGAGGGGCATCCTAGGGTCGTCCCAGAGGGGCATCCTAGGGACGTCCCCGAGGGGCATCCCATAGACGTCCCTGAGGGGCATCCTAGGGTCGTCCCAGAGGGGCATCCTAGGGTCGTCCCAGAGGGGCAACCCATAGACGTCCCTGAGGGGCATCCTAGGGTCGTCCCAGAGGGGCATCCTAGGGACGTCCCCGAGGGGCATCCCATAGACGTCCCTGAGGGGCATCCTAGGGTCGTCCCAGAGGGGCATCCTAGGGTCGTCCCAAAGGGGCATCTTAGGGACGTCCCAGAGGGGCAACCCATAGACGTCCCTGAGGGGCATCCTAGGGTCGTCCCAGAGGGGCATCCTAGGGTCGTCCCAAAGGCGCATCCTAGGGACGTCACAGAGGGGCAACCCATAGACATCCCTGAGGGGCATCCTAGGGACGTCCCAGAGGGGCATCCTAGGGACGTCCCAGAGGGGCATCCTAGGGTCGTCCCAAAGGGGCATCCTAGGGACGTCCCAGAGGGGCAACCCATAGACGTCCCTGAGGGGCATCCTAGGGTCGTCCCAAAGGGGCATCCTAGGGACATCTGACAGGGGCATCCCATGGACGTCCCCGAGGGGCAACCCATAGACGTCCCTGAGGGGCATCCTAGGGACGTCCCAGAGGGGCATCCTAGGGACGTCCCAGAGGGGCATCCTAGGGACGTCCCAGAGGGGCATCCTAGGGTCGTCCCAGAGGGGCATCCTAGGGACGTCCCAGAGGGGCATCCTAGGGTCGTCCCAGAGGGGCAACCCATAGACGTCCCTGAGGGGCATCCTAGGGTCGTCCCAGAGGGGCATCCTAGGGACGTCCCAGAGGGGCATCCTAGGGACGTCCCAGAGGGGCATCCTAGAGACGTCCCAGAGGGGCATCCTAGGGACGTCCCAGAGGGGCATCCTAGGGACGTCCCAGAGGGGCATCCTAGGGTCGTCCCAGAGGGGCATCCTTGGGACGTCCCAGGGGGGCATCCTAGGGACGTCCCAGAGGGGCATCCTAGGGACGTCCCAGAGGGGCATCCTAGGGTCGTCCCAGAGGGGCATCCTAGGGACGTCCCCGAGGGGCATCCCATAGACGTCCCTGAGGGGCATCCTAGGGTCGTCCCAGAGGGGCAACCCATAGACGTCCCTGAGGGGCATCCTAGGGTCGTCCCAGAGGGGCATCCTAGGGACGTCCCCGAGGGGCATCCCATAGACGTCCCTGAGGGGCATCCTAGGGTCGTCCCAGAGGGGCATCCTAGGGTCGTCCCAAAGGGGCATCCTAGGGACGTCCCAGAGGGGCAACCCATAGACGTCCCTGAGGGGCATCCTAGGGTCGTCCCAGAGGGGCATCCTAGGGTCGTTCCAAAGGGGCATCCTAGGGACGTCCCAGAGGGGCAACCCATAGACGTCCCTGAGGGGCATCCTAGGGACGTCCCAGAGGGGCATCCTAGGGACGTCCCAGAGGGGCATCCTAGGGTCGTCCCAAAGGGGCATCCTAGGGACGTCCCAGAGGGGCAACCCATAGACGTCCCTGAGGGGCATCCTAGGGTCGTCCCAAAGGGGCATCCTAGGGACGTCTGACAGGGGCATCCCATGGACGTCCCCGAGGGGCAACCCATAGACGTCCCTGAGGGGCATCCTAGGGACGTCCCAGTTGGGCATCCTAGGGACGTCCCAGAGGGGCATCCTAGGGACGTCCCAGATGGGCATCCTAGGGTCGTCCCAGAGGGGCATCCTAGGGTCGTCCCAAAGGGGCATCCTAGGGACGTCTGACAGGGGCATCCCATGGACGTCCCCGAGGGGCATCCTAGGGACGTCCCAGAGGGGCATCCTAGGGACGTCCCAGAGGGGCATCCTAGGGTCGTCCCAGAGGGGCATCCTAGGGACGTCCCAGAGGGGCATCCTAGGGACGTCTGACAGGGGCATCCCATGGACGTCCCCGAGGGGCATCCTAGGGACGTTTCAGAGGGGCATCCTAGGGACGTCCCAGAGGGGCATCCTAGGGTCGTCCCAAAGGGGCATTCTAGGGACGTCTCTGTGGATTATCCTAGGGATGTCCCAGAGGGGCATCCCATGGACGTCCCAGAGGGGCATCCTAGGGTCGTCCCAAAGGGGCATTCTAGGGACGTCTCTGTGGATTATCCTAGGGATGTCCCCGAGGGGCATCCTAGGGACGTCCCAGAGGGGCATCCTAGGGACGTCCCAGAGGGGCATCCTAGGGTCGTCCCAAAGGGGCATCCTAGGGACGTCCCAGAGGGGCATCCTAGGGTCGTCCCAAAGGGGCATCCTAGGGACGTCTTTGCGGATTATCCTAGGGACGTTTCAGAGGGGCATCCGAGAGACGTCTGACAGGGGCATCCCATGGACGTCCCCGAGGGGCATCCTAGGGACGTCCCAGAGGGGCATCCTAGGGACGTCCCAAAGGGGCATCCTAGGGTCGTCCCAAAGGGGCATTCTAGGGACGTCTCTGTGGATTATCCTAGGGATGTCCCAGAGGGACATCCTAGGGACGTCTTTGCGGATTATCCTAGGGACGTTTCAGAGGGGCAACCGAGAGACGTCTGACAGGGGCATCCAATGGACGTCCCCGAGGGGCATCCCATAGACGTCCCTGAGGGGCATCCTAGGGTCGTCCCAGAGGGGCATCCTAGGGTCGTCCCAAAGGGGCATCCTAGGGACGTCCCAGAGGGGCATCCTAGGGACGTCCCAGAGGGGCATTCTAGGGACGTCTCTGTGGATTATCCTAGGGATGTCCCAGAGGGGCATCCCATGGACGTCCCAGAGGGGCATCCTAGGGACGTCCCAAAGGGGCATCCTAGGGACGTCCCAGAGGGGCATCCTAGGGTCGTCCCAAAGGGGCATTCTAGGGACGTCTCTGTGGATTATCCTAGGGATGTCCCCGAGGGGCATCCTAGGGACGTCCCAAAGGGGCATCCTAGGGACGTCCCAGAGGGGCATCCTAGGGTCGTCCCAAAGGTGCATCCTAGGGACGTCCCAGAGGGGCATCCTAGGGACGTCCCAGAGGGGCATCCTAGGGACGTCCCAAAGGGGCATTCTAGGGACGTCTCTGTGGATTATCCTAGGGATGTCCCAGAGGGGCATCCTAGGGACGTCCCAAAGGGGCATCCTAGGGACGTCCCAGAGGGGCATCCTAGGGTCGTCCCAAAGGGGCATCCTAGGGACGTCTTTGCGGATTATCCTAGGGACGTTTCAGAGGGGCAACCGAGAGACGTCTGACAGGGGCATCCCATGGACGTCCCCGAGGGGCATCCTAGGGACGTCCCAGAGGGGCATCCTAGGGACGTCCCAAAGGGGCATCCTAGGGTCGTCCCAAAGGGGCATTCTAGGGACGTCTCTGTGGATTATCCTAGGGATGTCCCAGAGGGGCATCCCATGGACGTCCCAGAGGGGCATCCTAGGGTCGTCCCAAAGGGGCATTCTAGGGACGTCTCTGTGGATTATCCTAGGGATGTCCCCGAGGGGCATCCTAGGGACGTCCCAGAGGGGCATCCTAGGGACGTCCCAGAGGGGCATCCTAGGGTCGTCCCAAAGGGGCATCCTAAGGACGTCCCAGAGGGGCATCCTAGGGTCGTCCCAAAGGGGCATCCTAGGGACGTCTTTGCGGATTATCCTAGGGACGTTTCAGAGGGGCATCCGAGAGACGTCTGACAGGGGCATCCCATGGACGTCCCCGAGGGGCATCCTAGGGACGTCCCAGAGGGGCATCCTAGGGACGTCCCAAAGGGGCATCCTAGGGTCGTCCCAAAGGGGCATTCTAGGGACGTCTCTGTGGATTATCCTAGGGATGTCCCAGAGGGGCATCCTAGGGACGTCTTTGCGGATTATCCTAGGGACGTTTCAGAGGGGCAACCGAGAGACGTCTGACAGGGGCATCCAATGGACGTCCCCGAGGGGCATCCCATAGACGTCCCTGAGGGGCATCCTAGGGTCGTCCCAGAGGGGCATCCTAGGGTCGTCCCAAAGGGGCATCCTAGGGACGTCCCAGAGGGGCATCCTAGGGACGTCCCAGAGGGGCATTCTAGGGACGTCTCTGTGGATTATCCTAGGGATGTCCCAGAGGGGCATCCCATGGACGTCCCAGAGGGGCATCCTAGGGACGTCCCAAAGGGGCATCCTAGGGACGTCCCAGAGGGGCATCCTAGGGTCGTCCCAAAGGGGCATTCTAGGGACGTCTCTGTGGATTATCCTAGGGATGTCCCCGAGGTGCATCCTAGGGACGTCCCAAAGGGGCATCCTAGGGACGTCCCAGAGGGGCATCCTAGGGTCGTCCCAAAGGTGCATCCTAGGGACGTCCCAGAGGGGCATCCTAGGGACGTCCCAGAGGGGCATCCTAGGGACGTCCCAAAGGGGCATTCTAGGGACGTCTCTGTGGATTATCCTAGGGATGTCCCAGAGGGGCATCCTAGGGACGTCCCAAAGGGGCATCCTAGGGACGTCCCAAAGGTGCATCCTAGGGACGTCCCAGAGGGGCATCCTAGGGACGTCCCAGAGGGGCATCCTAGGGACGTCCCAAAGGGGCATTCTAGGGACGTCTCTGTGGATTATCCTAGGGATGTCCCAAAGGGGCATCCTAGGGACGTCTTTGCGGATTATCCTAGGGACGTTTCAGAGGGGCAACCGAGAGACGTCTGACAGGGGCATCCCATGGACGTCCCCGAGGGGCATCCTAGGGACGTCCCAGAGGGGCATCTTAGGGACGTCCCAAAGGGGTATCCTAGGGTCGTCCCAAAGGGGCATTCTAGGGACGTCTCTGTGGATTATCCTAGGGATGTCCCAGAGGGGCATCCCATGGACGTCCCAGAGGGGCATCCTAGGGTCGTCCCAAAGGGGCATTCTAGGGACATCTCTGTGGATTATCCTAGGGATGTCCCCGAGGGGCATCCTAGGGACGTCCCAGAGGGGCATCCTAGGGACGTCCCAGAGGGGCATCCTAGGGACGTCCCAAAGGGGCATTCTAGGGACGTCTCTGTGGATTATCCTAGGGATGTCCCAGAGGGGCATCCTAGGGACGTCCCAGAGGGGCATCCTAGAGACGTCCCAAAGGGGCATTCTAGGGACGTCTCTGTGGATTATCCTAGGGATGTCCCCGAGGGGCATCCTAGGGACGTCCCAGAGGGGCATCCTAGGGTCGTCCCAGAGGGGCATTCTAGGGACGTCCCAAAGGGGCATTCTAGGGACGTCTCTGTGGATTATCCTAGGGATGTCCCAGAGGGGCATCCTAGGGACGTCCCAGAGGGGCATCCTAGGGACGTCCCAAAGGGGCATTCTAGGGACGTCTCTGTGGATTATCCTAGGGATGTCCCAGAGGGGCATCCTAGGGACGTCCCAGAGGGGCATCCTAGGGACGTCCCAAAGGGGCATTCTAGGGACGTCTCTGTGGATTATCCTAGGGATGTCCCCGAGGGGCATCCTAGGGACGTCCCAGAGGGGCATCCTAGGGTCGTCCCAGAGGGGCATCCTAGGGACGTCCCTAGGGGCATCCTAGGGTCGTCCCAAAGGGGCATTCTAGGGACGTCTCTGTGGATTATCCTAGGGATGTCCCCGAGGGGCATCCTAGGGACGTCCCAGAGGGGCAACCTAGGGTCGTCCCAAAGGGGCATTCTAGGGACGTCTCTGTGGATTATCCTAGGGATGTCCCAGAGGGGCATCCTAGGGACGTCCCAGAGGGGCATCCTAGGGATGTCCCAGAGGGGCATCCTAGGGTCGTCCCAAAGGGGCATCCTAGGGACGTCTCTGCGGATTATCCTAGGGATGTCCCAGAGGGGCATCCTAGGGACGTCCCAGAGGGGCATCCTAGGGACGTCCCAGAGGGGCAACCTAGGGTCGTCCCAAAGGGGCATTCTAGGGACGTCTCTGTGGATTATCCTAGGGATGTCCCAGAGGGGCATCCTAGGGACGTCCCAGAGGGGCATCCTAGGGACGTCCCAGAGGGGCATCCTAGGGACGTCCCAGAGGGGCATCCTAGGGACATCTCTGCGGATTATCCTAGGGACGTTTCAGAGTGGCAACCTAGGGACGTCTGACAGGGGCATCCCATAGACGTCCCCGAGGGGCATCCCATAGACGTCCCAGAGGGGCATCCTAGGGACGTCCCAGAGGGGCAACCTAGGGTCGTCCCAAAGGGGCATTCTAGGGACGTCTCTGTGGATTATCCTAGGGATGTCCCAGAGGGGCATCCTAGGGACGTCCCAGAGGGGCATCCTAGGGACGTCCCAGAGGGGCATCCTAGGGTCGTCCCAAAGGGGCATCCTAGGGACGTCTCTGCGGATTATCCTAGGGACTTTTCAGAGGGGTAACCTAGGGACGTCTGACAGGGGCATCCCATAGACGTCCCCGAGGGGCATCCCATAGACGTCCCAGAGGGGCAACCTAGGGACGTCCCAGAGGGGCATGAGTAGCAAATGATCATTGGGTACAATGTAAATAACAATACTGTAAGTTTTATGATCACACAATTTTTGAGTTTTGTGTGAATTAAATTCCAAAATGTTCATTATTAAGAGTGTAAATGCAAGCAATAAAGAACATTTCCTAATAATGTTGGAAAAAAATTAATCTAATATTCTTTAAAGCACACTACCCTGCGATCTCAGCTAACAAGTGATAGTAAGTAAAATAAATGAGGCGGCAGACCATTGACAATCTATGAATGTGATGACTGCCTCTGGTGCCTGCTGTAACACACTTTAGGTGGTTATAGTACACTTTTATTACTTATGTAATTTTTAAAAGAGATGAACCAAAAGGCCGTTGGAGCCAATGACTGTTGGAGCCAATGACTGTTGGAGTCGATGGCTAATGGAAATATAAACTGTTGGATTCATAGACTGTTGGAGAGATTATATCCTAACTTATCATTGACGATCGCATCCTACCAAGTTGAATGAACGAGAGAATGCGCCTCCTTTTTGTTAAATGAGCTTTCGTTTTATAGAATTTCCGTCCAAACGTGCCCCGTTTTCATTAAATGCTTGTCCTGCGCGAACGAAGCGTAGTCATTGTGTGTACATTGCATATATATATTGCGTACATTGCGTACATTGCGTGTACTTTGCGTAAATTGCGTGTACTTTGCGTGTACTGTGCGTCAATTGCGTGAATATTACGTGTTCGTTCCGTTTCCTGTGTGTACTGTGTGTACGTTCCGTTTTCTGTGTGTACGTTCCGCTTCCTGTGTGTACTGTGTGTACGTTCCGTTTCCTGTGTGTGTACTGTGTGTATGTTCCGTTTCCTGTGTGTACTGTGTGTACGTTCCGTTTTCTGTTTGTGTGTACTGTGTGTAAGTTCCGTTTCCTGTGTGTACTGTGTGTACGTTCCGTTTCCTGTGTGTACTGTGTGTACATTCAGTTTCCTGTGTGTACTGTGTTTACGTTCCGTTTCCTGTGTGTGTACTGTGTGTACGTTCCGTTTCCTGTGTGTGTACTGTGTGTACGTTCCGTTTCTTGTGTGTGTGTACTGTGTGTACGTTCCGTTTCCTGTGTGTACTGTGTAATCATTACATTTATTGCTTGTAATTTGCATAGCTGATGGAGCGGTTGGAGCACTTGAAGCTAATGGTCAATTGAAGCATAGGAGCAAAATGTAGATGGATCTGATTACGCGAATTGTAGCTCTTGGAGCCTGGCGTATATTGGAGAGATCGAATTTTTTTTCTATCAAATGATCCTCATTTTTATTTGTAGATTTGACTCTAGTATTATTGTAAATGGTTCTTGATTTGACTTGCGTATTATTCCATACGGTGCATGTATATAAGCGTGTCCTAGACAGCAGGTCGCTCAGTTTGTTACTGACGTCGGCGGTGTAAGGATCGCTTAGTTTGTTTCTTCTGGTGCATAAGTCGTGTCAATTAGCTGTTGTTGAGACCTCGATGGCATCTTTACCGTCTTTAACGTCGAACTCGATGGAGGTTGTACCGTCGACTACGGGAACCTTGACGACAGCTACGATGGAGAAGGTGCAGATCCCGTTGGCAACGACGACGTCAACATTGGAGGAGATTTCAACAGATGTGATACCACCATCATCCGAAGTTTCATCATCAGCAATGGATACTTCCATTAATGAAGAGCGTACATTGCGTCAGTGCAAATACTGTGACGCATCATTTACTATCACCTCAAATTCTCGCAGACATGAAAGAAGAAGCTGTTCTAATAATGTTAAAAGAATACAATTTCAGTGCAATAAGTGCAAAAAACTAATTTCACGTCTTGATAGCTTACATATTCATTATAAAAATGCTCCGATTAAGTTAAGTGCGAGTATAATGAACATGGTTATTGTTTTGACTCTTGTGTTGTACCGGCTGATGAGACTATATAAGTGAGACCCTGGTGATATGGACTTCAGTCCGTCTCTGGCTGCGGTGATGAACGGATCGGATAGTTAGACTTGTATAACATAATAGACCTGTATCTAGCTATTCTTGAGAACTCGATGGCATCATTACAACTATCTACACCAACCTGGATCGAAGGTCTACCATCATCAGTGTAGAGCACAATGACAACGACGTCTACAGCTACACCTGCTCTCTCAGCACAGCAGGAGATTTCGACGCGTGCAACATCTTCCGCAGAGCAGACCTCAAAGGGTTCAGAAGTTAACATGTTAGCAGTGGTTGTCAACAGTTCCAGTGGCATTGATGAAGGAAGGAGCATCCAGCGGTGTTCCATCACCCGACTGCACGTACTGTGAGAAGATCAAAAACTTGAAATTACGGGATCATGTAATACACAATTGTAGTAATAACTCTGAACGCATTAAATATCAGTGCAACAGGTGTTTAAGCAAGTTTGTACAATATGGAAGATTAAAACGGCACCTCAGGAATTGTGATAGACTGGCTGTACATTCATCGGAATCAAGCTGTATATTTTGTAACAAAACATTGGCAAATATTCAAAGTGCACAACGACACGAAATATATCACTGTCCTTTACATGACTTTAAATGTCTATTCAGTTTATCTGGTCGACATATTGGTACACCACAATTTTCAGGACAGTGATATATTTCGTGTCGTTGTGCACTTTGAATATTTGCCAATGTTTTGTTACATGACTTTAAATGTCTATTCAGTTTATCTGGTCGACATATTGGTACACCACAATTTTCACACAAAGACGAATTATCGACTTCATTGAAAGGACTTAGTCCGTATAGTAAGAAGACTGTTTGAATCGAGAAATCCACAAGGCTTTAGTAATTTGTCTGTGTATTTTTTTGTACTTTTAGTAGTGTAGTATGTATGTAATAAAAGTTTTTTAACAGAACTTGCGGTGTTTTTATTTTCTCAAACCTGTCACTTTAGTGGTACTTTTTTTAAATATTAAAGTTGTTTTGTATCGTCCAGGGATCGAACCAAGGACCTTAGTCGATCTAATCAATCAGTATATAGATTACATATTTATGTAATGAATTTTAAACTTTTTCCCGAATCTCTAGCATTACAATTACGAATTTCCAATATGGTGGTCTTGATGTCTGATAGGATTTTGGTCGTAGAGGATTTAGAGTCTCTTTACGAATGTTGAACATGGTTTATTGAAATTATTATTTTTTCATAAAATTAAACATTATTGCATCGATCGGGTATCGAACCGAGGACAGGAGTGGATCGAATCAATATGTAAATTAATGAGTGATTTATTTAATGAATTTTGGAACTTTTCCCCGCTTTTATAGCTAAATAATTACGGATTTTCAGGATGGCATCCAAATTTCAAGATGGCGGGTGTCACAGTAATAAATGATTACTGCACTCTAGCGGATAAGAATTAAACTAACATGTCATCAGCGCACTCTCGCCGATGATACAATGATGATGGCTTCCAGCATCGAAGACAAGATGGTGGACATGACGTCATACTAGGTGACCTTATATATGCTTTGAAAAAAAAAGTGGTGGGAGACAGTCTGCCAGCAGCCACCGCGGGGGAAGGATCGGTCTTCATTTTTATTTTTTTTTGCACTCGTCGAGTTCAAACCGAGGACTCCGAGCTCCGTGTCGTAAAAGTACAATTTTTTATAAATAATTTATTAAAATTGTTTTATTAAATTTTTTTATAAATTTTAAAAAAATTTTCATTAAAATCGGATAATAAATTAAAAAGTTAAAGATGGCGGCCGTAACGGGAATTGCAACGGTGACGTCATAATTCAAAATGGCGGATAACACAATGCCAGAATGTTCGAGAACACAATTACGTCATCCGAAATGGCGGATCCAAAATGGCCGCCAGGGTCAAGGTCAAGGTCAATGGTCAAGGTCACATCCTGATAGAGGCTTAACTGAGGCTTGAGTTAAGGATGCTTTAGCCTCTTTAAGGACATTTCTAGCCGCTGGGATTTTTACGGACTAAAACGGGAAATTTTCCCTCGAAACGGGAATTTTTCCCTCGAAAACGGGAATTTTTTTCTTAAAACGGGAATTTTTGAGTCATTTTGAGTCATTTTTGAGGAATTTTGAGGAATTTTTGCCGCCGTGACGTCTAAAATCCAACATGGCGGTCAACACCACCGACACCACACCCAGAACCCAGTTTCCGGAGGAACTATTATATAGGTACTACTTACCACCTACCACTAGTGCTTGAATCACAGTTAACTGTTTGCCTAAATGTGTCCAGATACATGAACCTTACATCTGTTCATGTCATTCTGGTTCTTTATTCACTACGATGGGTTGCAACAGTTGTACAACAAATGTCATTCCACATTTCTAAACTTAGGGTGAATCTGGGGAGGTGGCAAATCTGATAACTCTTAAAATATTGTTTTTTTTTTTATTTACAAAACCCTGTTGTAAAACTGTGGTTCTTGTAATATCTGATAAGCATGTTTATTATCAAATGAATGATGTGATGGCAGTTAAAGTCAAGTGATTGCAGGGACGTAGGCAAAAAAAGGGGGGGGGGGGGGACGGGCACAGGTCCGGCCCCCCTACGCCCCCCTCCCCGGAAATGTTGTCACTTTAAATTTTTACCTCCACTTATATTAGAGCCTGTGGTTCATAATTGGTGTTATGCAGGGGAAAAAAATTCATATTTCCATGCAATAATTTTTGCAGCAGAAGGTTGACAAAAATAAACAAATATACAAGACTTTTCCCTGACTTCTCACAAAATTCCCTGACATTTCCCTGTTTTCCCCTACCACTTTCAAATTCCCTGACTTTTCCCTGTTTTCCAGGTGTGCTGCAACCCTGTAATGGTGACTTCGTAATCATATAACATGTTGTCAATTTATTACCATAAAACAGAGTTTTAATTTATTAACAGTTTTTTTAAAGCTGTGGTTAAAGAAGTGGTGCCACAATTTTTTGACAAACATATCCTTGGATTTTTGATGTCACATTAAAACATACTGCCAGTTCCTAATAGCCATTTAGATTTGTACTGCAGTGAATTGTTAACAGAAAAAGCATGTTTTGTAAAATAGTAAATTAATTGTTTTCATAATGTTAAATAAATTTTTAAAATATTAAGATTCTAAAAGGTTGTTTTCAAGAGCCAACACAATTATAAAGACAGGTGGAGGCAGAAGCTACCCTACCTTCTTGTATATCAGCACTAAGGTTTCTATTTATAGAAGATAGCTTATCCCTCAAATATTACAAATTGTTGAAGTGGTATATTAACCCCTTTGTTAAGGGTTAAAGAGCACACTTTTGCAAATTAATATCAAAGTTTTCGGCAGGAAAGCCTTCTGCCAGGAGTGTGGATGTACTGGATATGTTCAATCTACTGAAACATTTAAATTTAAGAGTTATTATTTTGAAGCACAAAAAGCTCGATTACATTCAGCAAGCATCTCTATTCATATCTAAGTGCTGAGTACTAAACTAGCATGCAGTGTTTTTTTTTTTCAAACAATACCTTTAGTATGAGGTTTCATCATCTGTTGCATCAGTCAGAGGACTGTTTCTTTTTATCCAGTCACAGTTTGGCACGCTTGAACTTTTTACTGATGATCTGCTATATGTATTAGGTATATTTGGTTAAAATAATAAAAATGCTTGTGATTAATGGATTTTCAAAATAAGTTTTAAGTATTTGCCATTTGATACATTATTATCACTATATAATTTTTGTTTAATCTTGTGTCATATCAGTTTTGCTTGCTAATAATACTGTATTAAAGCAATACCTTTAGTGTCACTTTCCTCCTTTTGAAAATTAGGGGGAAGTTCATATTTACTGTTGGTAGAAAGTATTTTTACTAATGACAATTGCAAAGATGATTGTGAATCACATAAGTGATGAACCAAAAAGGTGGTGTTTGATGGCTAGACAGTTAGCTCGCGGATGAGAAGAATGATCGTGACCCCACCTTACAATTATTCACGAACAGGAAACTGGCTGGACATACTTGCTGTGGGCATCCAAGTCACAACAATATTTTTTCTACAAAATGTGAGGCTTTTTTCCAGTTACATGTCAATAAAACCTGTAATTACGTATCACAGACTTAACTCGGTCATGACTATTTGTGTTTTAGAACTTAAAATTGTGGTTGGAATTTCTATGAAATGAGTTGTTTTGTATTTTTGGCCCATTCACCATAGCTAGGTTATTTAATTTTGTTTATTTGCTTCTTGTACACAAATTCTTTATTAATATGTTAAAGTTATTTACTTAATTATTTTTCATGAATGATTTAAAATGGTGATGGCTGGCCATTGTGTTAACTATTAAAATAATTATTCACATTTTTTATCATTTAGGGTTTTACATTTAGGCAAATGAGTTCTTTCAGTTTGTTCATATTTTTCAGTTCTGAGCAGTTTTCTAACGTCAAGATTAAATGTGTTTAAAATGTGACCTGGAGTACATCGCTGAACTATTCTGCAAGTAGCATCTGTCAGATGTGCTTGATAATTTTTAGGAATTCTTAAAAATATGGTGTTAATTATAAACTATAATATTAAGATACTTATTTTTTGACTCATTTTACTCACCATTTACAATGTTACCCATTATAAAGAGTTCTGATGGTTATAAACTCACATAATTAGTTTGGCCCTGAAGGTACTCAGTTTTCTTTTATTGCAAAAAAAGGCAGCGAACACTGTTTAACTCTTTCAACTTAATCATTGTTAGAGTATAGACAACTTTTCCATTTATTGTGCAAATAATCTTACCATTAAAAATTACTTATTTTCAACACACATTTTTTTAAAATCAGCAGCTTACAAACTGTTGCCTGAATGCTGTAGGGCCAAATGAACTTGTGGCAATTTATATTTCAACTCTCTTAGCATGAGCTTTGTAGTCAAGTAGTAAACTGAACTATGGAATCTAAACCATTCATGCTACTATTGTGAAGCAGTAGACAATCATAATTCCAGTCATCTGCATCGCACGGCAGGCTGCTCCTTATGTTACTTTGCATCTACTATATGAACTGTGAGGATGACAAATTACTATTAAAAAGTTTAAGAAAGGTGCCTAACTACGTAGTTCTCACAAGATATATGATCATCAAGGAACAAAGCATACAGTGGATTCTCTATCCATTGTTTCTCATGGGAATGATACAAATGAGACTCCATAATGTGTTCCATGTAAGAAGAATGTCAATATATACATCAGGTATCAAACGATACAAAATCCACTGTACAAGAATATGCTGGAACATTATAACTTACTTTTGTTCGCGAAGCACCCTGTCTTTCGTGTGACGGAGCCATGATTTAATGCACACTGCCACATCATCATCAGTACAAGATTTAATGTGCTTTCGAGTTACTTCTGTAAAAGAAAAAATCTGTTTTCAAAACTTGCACACAGAACTGTGACAAAAGTAACAATTTTTACATACAGTGGAGCTCATCATAATTTTTGATAGCTTCATTTTTGTCAGTATGGAAACAGATGCAAGTATTCTCATCATCTACGGACTTACAAGTCTAAAATAGGCCTAAATTAATATTCTTAAGTAGAAGAGGATGAAAGTATTTTCAGGCAGGTACTTCAGGACTAAAAATATTCCAACATATGACATTTCTTATATGTAGAAGCACTATAGTGTCATTTTGATGGCTCAGATCAGCTTCATCAGGCAGTGAGTCACTGCACAATTTACCGCTGCCATACAAGCAGTTTGAAATTTGCCACGAAATGAAGTTGGTTTAACCATGTACAACATTGTGATTGCATGCACAACAAATGTGTCATCCTATGTTTAAACATTTTCTGTCTGGACATATATGTCTGTTAGTACTTTTAGCACACATAATTAAAAATATTGGTAGCTTACTGGTCAAAATTTTTTTAACGATTAAGATTCAATATCAATTACAAATCAGCATTTGTATATGTTAATAAGTATACATATTCCTAACGGACTTTTCTTTAACCCTACCAAAATTAACAATAAATCTCTAACTAGAAAATGAAGTTTTTCATTTATTAAATTGGAAGTTACCGGTAATCAACAATAAACAAGTGCAAAAAACCAAAAATGTTTGCAATGAAACAAACTACAATTGTATATATGAAGCTTGTTACCAATGTAGTTTATACAAATTACTAAGCAGTACATACAAAAGAAAGCTATGTCTCCAGAGTATTAATAAATATGTCGAATGTGTCTGGTTTTTCATCTGGTATTTGAAACAATGCAGATAAGTCACCATTACAGGAATTTGTATTATGGGTTGCTTCACAAATTTCAGTTGGGTTAGCTTCACAAAAATGTTCAGCTTCACTAGGTCTGATATTCCATGAATCTATATCTGATGAAACTTCATCTTCACTTTCAATGCAACTTAAGATATTTTCATCTAAATGCTTGGTCTTAGGTTGCAAATAATTAATTTGCTCTTTTTCAATTGCACAGTCATTATTATTCACCTTCAAAAACGTTAATCTTGCTGCTATTTCTTTACGACTGTGCCATCTGACATTTTGAGAAGATTTAACTTTGTCCTTAACTTTCGGCATTATGATAGTTGAAAATATGTTGTTACCCCTGCAAAATTAAGCAATTAGAATTATTCATAACCGGAACAGGCATACACACACATATATAAACACACACACATGTAGAGACACACATATTTTTTTTTAGAGTAGAGGTCAGGATTGCCGAAAACCTAAAATGACCATATTTACTTTAGGTCTACTTATCCAAACTGTACTGACAGAGCAATAGTAAGTAGCATTACCAAAATATTAACTAAAATACTATATGCAACCAAATTGGATTTAAATAACAGAAATTGAAATCTACAGCATGAATTGCTATTTACTTAAAGAAAAGTGGCAAAATCTGATGGTAAAATTAGTATACAGCATAAGAAATACATTTCTTCCAATGCACACCCTATTATTATTTTCCAATATTTTTTTGTGATATTACTGAGAAACAGTGTAGAGCTAATTGGATCACACGCTTAAATTTCTAGCAACAAGGAGTCCTACCAGTAAGATTTTAAACAAATATAAATTGTGCTTAAATAAGTTGCATCATTTCCCTACAAGAACTGTGGAGCTTTAGTACTAACTGCCACTGAACAAAATTTAACCATTCAATAACATACGTTTTATTGGGACATTAAGCCTGAATGCACACATTTTGTAATTTTTGGAAGATTATTAAAATATAAAAAAAAATTGTGTCTTGTGTTGCTTGTGAATCTAGGTTATAAAGCACATTACTGTGCTCTGCTGATCAACATAAAATAATATTTATATATTTTATTGAAAAATAAAAACTACACAAACCTAGGGCTTTCGTTGTGTGATGTTGATTAAATGTAATTTATGCATTTTCAAACTCTAGAAGTCGATGGTAACGCACATGCATGTTTTGCCAAATGTGACGCACACATTGGGGGAAATGCGCTGCAAAAAACCTAGGGTCTACGAGGTTAATTTTCCACGTTTTGAGGAAATTTTATACGTTTGTATTACGTTTCGCGAACTTCTTGGACGACAAGCCAACAACGTTTACATAATTTTATAATTTTTCAGTTTGATAACAACGTAAAGTATTTTTAATCCCCACTGGTATTTACTAATTACCAGTTTCACCAACATATGAGCACCCATCAATAATTTGCAAAAGAAAATTAAATGACTATACAAGAATATTTTTGTGATTTCTAATAAAACTCAACGTCTTGGCATTTTACAACACAATTGAGTAGCCAAAAATACAACTGTCGAGTGTTTAATTTTAATTAATTTTTATAATGATCCCAGTTTCAATAACATTTTACACCGAACTCAATCCGATACGATCCCAATTTCTGGTGTGACGACCATGTAACAAGTCTCAAATGAAAGATCCAATAAAAGTTTTCAGAAGTACGTGTTTTAAGATCGATTTCAAAACACACGTTAATTTGGTCATTGCTAAAACTAATTAATGTATTTTACAACAAAGTGTTATCACAATCTTATTGTAGAAATGTGCTACCAGCAGAAAACTTGTGGTATTGCATTTATACCTCAAAAATTATTTATGCACAACAAAATTTCTTTTTTTGCTTAGGAGGAACATAAAACATTATTTATATTTCTAGTTAAATAAATAACTACTGTGGTGTACCACATTAACCGCAATTAATAGTTATACATAAAAACCAAATTTTGAATAACAAACAATAACCTATAAACCTACACATCACAGTGCTATATACATCTATAGATAGGCAAATACTTAAAAAAATATATTATTATATGAAACTAATATCGTGCATATATACCTGTACAGCTCAAAACGTTTACAAAAGTAGCCATACAATAGATGCACGTGGATATAATTCGTTTCGTAGTCCACAAGAAGACAAAGCAAGACACACAAAGAAAGACAACGAAAACAAACTGTTGTTGGCGGTAAGTTGTGGTATTCACAGTGTTGCCAACTATAGATATGAAAATCTACCTAATTTTCACATAAAATCCCGCCACATACGAAAAATACAAGAACAGACGAGGTGTAAAAAAATAGTTTCAAATGTACTATATTTATTATGTAAGTGTTGTTTTATTATAATAAAACCTCATTTCCTTGTGATCTCAGTTTTGTACAATTAGCACAAGAAAAATAACACTTCAGGATACACATTTATTTACTCCATTAAACATTCAACTGTCGGGCTAAACGATTTCTATTTCTCGCATAGGAATTTAGATAAGTTGATAACACAGGGTGGCCATGTTCGCCCCTTCTTTTCCTGTAGTATTTTATTATGTTAATTCACATATTGGTCGTATTTAACACTGAATAAATGAGAACTGGCGTACACCTTAATATAAGCGGCTGATTCTGAAAAATTAGCAAACATTATTGCCATGCCAGCAGTGTAAAAAAATGGGAGAATTAAAATTTCTTACAATTAACTTATTCGAGATATTCACTTGATGTCCAGTAGGGATATCTGGTGGATGTACTTTAGGGATATCCCGTGGATGTACATTAGGGATATCCTGTGGATGTACTTATGGAATAACCAGGGGAAATACTTTTGCGATATACTTTAGGCATTTGCCCAAAAATTTTCAAACTCTTTTTAACTGTTTTCGGTATTTGAAATTCTCATTTTTGTAATCTATACGTCCAAACTTTGTATTTGTCATGAATTATGAAAATAATAAATTATATCCCATTAGAATATTCTAGGGATATCCATCGGATGTCCGGGACATATTTAGGACATATGGGACATATATGGGATGTCCCTGGGATATTCTGTGCTGTGGGTTGTTTTTGATTAACCTTTGGCATGTAACCTTCGTCATGAAATTTATTATTTTGAAAATATATTATATAAATCAATAACAAAATCCAAAATCCTTGAAAACATCAGGTTCTATGATTTTCGGAAAACCCATTTTTATTAATTTTATAAAGTACTGCTGCAGTACTCGGCGTTGCCCGTGCTGAACACAGGGTGATCTATTGTCCGCGAGTTAAAGCAAAATAGATAAGGTGGTGGAAATAAAGAAATTACACACATGTGCTGTTTGTATCTATCTATGACCTATGAATTTCTGTTGACCCATGGCGATCGGTTGAACAGTTTAGAAGTTTATGCGCTGTAGCGCCATCTGGCATTGAGTTACAAAAAAAATGGATGGCATATAAACATTCCCCATGAAAAATCACTTCGATGTGCCAACGTTCATGGCGATCGGTCAAACGATGTCGGAGTTTATCGACGTCATACATACAAACATATCTATACTAATATAATAAAGCTAGAGTTTGTTTGTTTGTTTGTTTGTTTGTTTGTTTGAACGCGCTTATCTATGGAACTACCAGTTGGATTTCAAAAATTATTTTTACATTTGATATCCCAATTCTTGAGGAAGGTTAAAGGCTATTCAACATAATGCTACGACCCTTAGGAGTCAAGCAAAAAGAAAGTCAGAAAGAACGCTAAGTGAAAACGACGTAATATCGTGGGCGGGCGATGCAATGTAGTGGTGGGAGGTGGGAAACAATTCTGGTAGTTCCATAGATATATTAGTACAAATAATTTTCTTAACAAAAGAAAGCTGATATTGCTATCTTCATTTTTTTTTTCAAATTTTGTTGACAAACTTTAATATTCTTTTGCCAAGAAAACAGTTCTTAAAATGAAATAAATAGCTAATGGTTTTTTTTCTGTTTTGATTATTTTGTTTCATTCATCAAAGAGATTGGGACTTTTGCTTTAAAATGAAACGGAAGATGAGCCTATGAATAGGTCGGACAGTCAACGTAACATTACCGAACAAAACCGGCTTAGGAAATCGAGTGCTCAACGTTCTTAGCGTTTGATTGAACAGAATGTGCGAGCTTCCGCAAACCGTGCTCGAGAATCAAGCGTTGAACATCCACAACTTTTAACCCAACAACGAGTGAGGTCAAATGTTATTAGAGCACTTAGCCAAACAAAATTACTAAATTTGGCATTTGTTTTTGATTCTAGTGTAGATTATTCGGAGATGAACGACGTTGAAATTGGCAGAATGAATAAAATTTGTAACAATTGCCAAGCATATAAATGTAAAACTGAAACGCCCGGTTTACGATGTAAGCAGCGGTAAAGTAAATATCCCTAAAATTCCGGAACCAACACCAGTTTTGAAAGAATTATTATTAGGTATTATACATTCAGGCTCAACACATTTTTTTAAGCCATACAAGTCAACCTAACACACTATTTCAAATGACTTAATTTGGTACTTAATAAATTTTCTGGGGGTATTTGATGCCTACATTCAAGATACACGGACAAGTTTACTACTTGTTAGGAAATTTTCTGCTTCTAAGTGCGCAACCCGAATTTTTGTCAATATATTTTGTTTCCCCAAGCCAATCAGCTATCTTTGCGTTTAAATTTAAATCCGTGCCTATGAATTGACCTTATTGACCATTTAAAAAAAAATATTCACCATCATAATAGTTGTATTTAAAGTTTCATTTATAATCTTGAAAACAGACCAGCGCTCGATCTAAAACTAATTATCCACACTGGTGTAAAACCTCGCAACGATCACCGTGATAGGTATAATGCACCAACTGTAGACGATGTAGCTATTCATTTGGTAGATGAAGATAAATATTCGAGATAGACATGATTCGATTTCAAGAGTTTTTCATTTAAAACTAAAAAAAAATAGATCTAACAAAAATATATATTTTTGGACCAACTAAGGCCTTTGTTTATAGCGTTAAATGGCAGAAAAGAGGTTTACCGCATGCTCACATTATGCTATGGCTTACAAACAAAATAAAACCAGATTACATAGATGACATAATATGAGCTTAAATACCCGATAAACAACAACATTTTTAACTTTACAACATTGTAATTAATAACATGATCCATGGCCCTTGGGGACAAATTAACCCAACATCGCCGTGTATGAAAGAAAACATGTTTATCAAAAAATACCCAAGGAGATATATATCAGAGACACAAACTAGTGATGATGGTTACCCAACCTATAGACGTAGAGCTCTAGATAGCGGGGGAAATATAGGTGTATTGCATGTGAGTAAAACCGAAACGAAGACTATAATAGGTGGGTTGTCCATTATAATCCAGTTTTAATGCGAATTTGCAATGCACACATTAACGTGGAATTTTCCCAGTCAATAAAAGCTATAATTTATATAAGAAAATACATTCATAATGGTTCTGATCAAGCCACATTCACTTTGCACAATATTAAAGATGAGGTAGAAAAATATATCTTAATGGTCGCTATATTCGCACTACTGAAGCTATTTGGAGAATATTTCAGTTTCCTATTCATGAACATTCTTCAGCAGTCGTTCATTCAGCGATCCATTTGAAAATAGACAAAAAAAATTATTTTAATGTTAAAAACCTTCAAGTTCGCGTTAATAATCGCCCTACATCAACTCTCTCGGGATTTTTCGTGCTCTGCAGAAACGAAGATTTTGCAAAAATCTTGTTGTACCATGAAGTGGCCCAGTAATACACCTGGGAAACAAATTCATTTTCTAGAAAAAAAAACGTGACGTCGTGCGTTGTCAACTACAGAAAATTTTTTTTGACGTGACAACGTCTCATAAATCGATGAACGCCGGCTGCACGCACGAAAAAGTGTCTTGTTACGAAAATTGTCCCGTTACGATGTGTACCGTTACGCTCATTGTACGCTTGCGCCGCATCTATCTCTCTTCCATTCGATTGGAACAACCATCGATTTGACTTTTTCTTGGCACATTAAACTTGAAACACTCCCATTCGTTTCCTACTTTTCCTATCATCGTCCTATCCTTAGGAATAACACAGATTGGAAGAAGTTAAATAGCAAACATGTATAAAAGTTATAGTTAAAATAATCTCTTCGTTGAAGTAATAAACATATTTGAATTAATGAGTACAAATAAAAGTAAATTTATTAATTAAATTGTAGATTTCATTTCACTCCTTTGTGTCCATACCAAATAGTGATAATTCAATAAAAATAATTCAAATTTATTCATAAAATATGCAATCATGTCATAAATGTTTTGTTATGACGATGTCACGATAAACTATCGTCCGTAAACCAACTTTACAGACAGCCAATTTTTTTTTTTTTTAAACTGTAACCGACTACGTGAAAAACACCAAAAGGTAATAAACAAGTCAGTGTTTATTATTATAGTCTGATAAGTAAGATCAATCTTTAATAATAAAAATCTACTATCAGTTTGATATAGTAAAATAATTTAATGTACCATTCTTGTATATCAAACTTAAAATGCTTGTTTGTGTATCAAATTTAAATGCTCGCTTTTTGTAGTTGACAACGTACGACTACGGCATTTGAATTGAATTATAATGTTGTTAATGTGGAAGTGACAGAGGTTTTCAATATAACTAAATAAATAGGAATATCTGAAATATCAAATGACTTGTTTTACTCAATAAGACGGTATCAGCACCTGCCTTGTTTCTTACCTTTTAGTGGTTTTTTTCCGTAATCGGGTTACAGTTAGTTTACACTTTTTTTTAAAGGTGATCTAGTAACAGTTAATTAAAGGTCGAGACAACACATAGTAGGCCATAGTAAAATGTGTGGTATAGTCTTTTCCAAGCCAACAGTTATGCGGTACTACTACGCCTCGATCGTATCTTAATAAACGCTATAAGATATAATTTGATCATACGTCCGTTTTTAACATTAAAAGGTATAATATTACAATAAATATCTTCTGACTAAAATTGCTAGATTTGAAACCATTTATAAAAAGGCTTAATTCTTTTCCAAAAGAAAAATACTGTTATGTAATTATAATTATTTTCACTTGTACAATTGCTTTATTCGTGGTAAGTAATTTATGCTCAATTGATATAATTTCTATAAAAACTAAAAAAAAATTACCCCTGTGATGAAAGGGTCACAAAGTAACAAATAATATTATCAAAAACGATAGTTAATGTAATGGTAGTTAGTAAAAAATTTGGTTAATTTTAAGAGAAGGTTTATCGTCTTATCTTGCACACCTGCAAATTCTGTTAGATTAATAAATAAGACTGTGATAGAAATGAGATGAATGCATATTTATACATGTTGTATCCCTTCAAAAATCGTAAAATAACAAGAAGGAATGCTCATTGTAGTTTCAAGGAAAAAATAAAATATATTTTTGAAGGTTCATCATTGGTAGAGATTAGTAAATTCTCTCTTTCGATGACCTTTATGGTAGACTTAACAGGCCTCTGTATACTCGGGCGAATAACGCCAGCTCATTGTCTGCTGACCTGTGAGTCGTCTGAACTGGTTTGTCTGTATTGCGATACTTCTTTGTTTGTCCAGATCAAAAGTGAGCTCAAAGATATACGTATTTGAATGAAATGAATCCACGAATTTTTCCGGTCTCTCTTCATTCGGCTCGTGTTAAAAAAAAAGCTATTGACCTAGACAAAAATTGGTTACCAACCGTGTGCCCGATAGGAAGGTATCTGATCCTAATTTTTGATGAACTTACACAAACGCTGATACAACGGACTTTTATTAATAACCAGAAGCCTTAAACATCAAATTCCATATCTTTACTTCAAAAATTACACACTTCCCTGCAAATTTAATCCCCTGTTAAACCCCCTTAGGGGATGAATTTTCAAAATTCCTTTCTTAGTGCTCACTGCGTGATACGAGGAACTCCTCAAAATTTCATGCTTTTAGACCTACCGGTTTAAGCTGTGCAATGTCCGTCCCTCAGCCAGTCAGTAATTGTTTGGGAGTTTTATTAAGTAAACCGATTTTAGCAGATGTGTTAATACTCTGGTTTCCTGGAGACGAGATTTCAGCAACAAAAAAATAAAGAACGTGAGGTCTTTCTGTGCAGCGATTTTCGGTATTAAAAGCATTAAGTCTGCGTCCTATAACAGGTCTCAAAGTTTAGTATATTTTGGACAACGTAAACTGCCGCCTCGGAGTTGTTCTCTTGACAGCGCTTGTGAACAAATTCGCGTGGACAAAACATCATGCGTAGAGACCTGCAAAATTCACGGATTCATTCGATGATAGACTAGAATTCAAGCACATATACCTCTTAGATAATTTTGCTATTGGCTTACTGTTCATCTGGACGAATCTCAACCAGTTATAAACCCTCAACCAAAGAAGGATCGAATTACAGACAAACCAGCTGAGACGACTTACAAGTCGGCAGTCAATGAACTTGCGTTATTTGCCCGAGTGTACAGGGAGGGGTATGTGCAGTCTATCCTGAAGGCCATCGAAACCGCGAACTTTGAAGGTCTCTAATCATGCGTTGCTTTGCGGGTGGCAGTTGGTTAAAGGGGTTTATTTAACTGCCGAGAGCTGTCACATTTGAGACAAATTAAGCTGCTGATTGAGACAGGGAAAAGTATTGGGTAGGTTCGGATTGCAAGCGAGAATAAGGGCTGTCTGGGGTCTACTGGCAGTGTAGACCACCAACAGTGTGTTCGCCCCGAACCCAATCGTTACCCAATTAGCTCCACCTACTCTCTTTCTCTGTCTCTCTTTCTCGCCCACCCTGGGAGCTAATAAATCCAGCCCTATTCTGGAAGGGACCGCGCAGCCCAAGTCTCGTAGGGAGGAGGGGGAGGTTAGATTTCCGAGGGCACACAGCTGTCCCTTAGACGAAAGAAAGAAGGAAAAGAGAGAGAGAGAGATAGAGAGAGAGGGAAAGTCCGAAAGGGGTTCCCAGCTGGATTGTTTGTTTTTGCGACCACGAACCGCCTCTGTGAGGTTTGCGATGAGGATGAGGGGGTGGGGAGAGGGGGATGGGGAAAGGGAGGGGGGGTCGGTTGAGAAAAATCGACCATCGTCAGAGGTTTGTCACGTCCTCGTTCCGACAAAGAGCACCTTAGCTAATTAGCCGAGCCGAACGTCGCGGAATGACCCTGGCGTTCCAGTCAACATTTCTCCTCCGGACGCTTCTGCGCGTCAAGAAGAACATGCGTAACAAATTGGGTTAACGAACAAAAATTAAAACGTTAGTCACTTCCAAAGGCATGTTGATCAAGAAATTTAATCGATGGCAAATAAATAAAAAAATATATATATTCACAAGAATAAAGTTCAATTTGTCAATTCATATAATCATTTAAGAACGTTTGTGACTGTAAATTGTCAACCAAAAAAAAAAGGTAACTTTCCCGCAGTCAGAAATCTCAATTTTTGTGATATTGATATTGGAAAATATTTTAATTTACAGCTGTAGGCACAATTTTTTTTTTTTTAAATGGAAACAAACTTGAAAATTTGTGCGTGTATTACCTTATCACGTATAATTACAGACCATAGTGATTTTGCTTGTTATTGATAACTGTGATTTCACTTTTATGGGCATGGAATATACATATATCATTCACAAAAAATTTAAAAATGCCTTCAGTTGTAAAAATCGGAAAATTCCATAATTTTAAGCCTTTATTATTTTGGTTTCATAATTTAGTGTTTTTGGTCATTATTTTAGATATACTTCTACAACCATCGGGAATTGTTAATAAAGTGTTTTATAAAGATAAATTTTTATGCCAACCCTAACATTAACTAAGAGCACAAAATCCTGTGCAGTTTATACAGTTTTAATTTAATCGTTTGACCTGTATATTACTTGATTTTTAATATTATTTTAAATCAATACTTTTTTTTACCCAAAACCCTGAAAATCTCAATTTTGTAGAATTGTGAGAAAAACATTTTTAAAATTGTTTTATGAATAATACAAAACAGTGAAACATGGCAATGTCTACACACAAACGATTAATTAAAAATATTATACATCACGATTATATCTCTTATTACAATATAGGGTTGACAAACATTGGCATTTGAGCTTCGAACAACCAATTAATAAAATGTTACTGAATTTATAAAACATTTTATGAACAACTGACAAAAGTATAATTATGGAATTTTATTGAATAATGAACAAAAACTCGATATTATGATATCAAAATAATTAAAAATACTTTCCCCCTAAATGTGGCTTGCATTTAAATCATTTCACAGTGTAGTACAGCCACAAATAATATGTGAGATACTATTCAATTTGAAAAAAAAAAAATTATACATCTGGTGATGTGGCATGTTGTGAAACATTTTTAACCATGTTAAAACATCACATTTCGACATGTGGCAGTCATTGATTAATGGACAGCTGTTCTATTATCAACCGACTTGGTAAAATAGAGCCATAACTTTGTTGTTCTGCGTCACCCCAAGAAAATGCAAAATGACACATCTCATAAAACAGTTTTTTTTTAAAATGACATGCGATTAAAAAGGTTTTTTACAAGTAAACATACGACTTTGTGACATTAGAAATTTGTGTAACTCATACCTGATAATTTTTTAGTTATGGCGGTCAAGTTTTGGATGATTTAAGACATAATACTAAGGCATTCAGAAGCTAAAAATGATGTGGCTCATTTTATGTAGGTACGTGGCTGTCAGGTGTGTCTAATCAAATCGTTTCTAAATACTGAATTAAATATTTCAACTAAAACATTATAAATTTATTTACATTTTACCACTTTAGATTTCGTGATACATTAATATTTATTGTTGTACGAAATGCAACTAAGTATTTTAGTAACAGTTTGAAATCCATATACATCACGTATAATCAAAAAACAGTTTTGGGGAAACTGGCTTTCAAACTCGAGTCGTCCAGGTTGGGGTTTAATGTTAAACTTTAAAGACAATAATTAATCCGCGCTAATAATTCTGAAATAAATCTTCTGAGCATGGCTGTTTACATAAATTAGAATACGAATATATAGTTTTTTTTAACTTTTATCTGTTTCGGCATCACTGTAAAAATTCTTACAGGATCTGAATGAAACATTTTGGGATGAAAATATAACAATAACTAATCATAGGCCTATATCCGAAGCTGATCAAGCTTAGGTAAATATATTAAATGTGAGTATTAACATACTGTTACGAGTATACTGGAGGCGGGGCCACCAGGCAGGCTAGTGGGCCGGCTAGCCAACCAGCTGGCGCGTATATCCACGGGTGGGGCGCGGTTTCACCAGCGCGATACTCCTGATTGGATAAGCAACGGGCCCTCACGACCCACCTTCCTTCAGTTTCACGACACCCAGGCGCCTCTGGAGGATTTGGCACGTTCCCAAGAGCCCCGTCTGCGTGAATTTGGCGTAACTAGGACACCGGTGTTCTGGAAGCTTCGGGTGTCAAGTCGTCCCCTGATGACGCGACACGTCGAAGGGTTGTGAGAACATTCCAGAAGGAGAATTAAGGATGTGAAAACGACCACGTCAGCCTACGAGACAGTGAAGTGAAAGGACACAAGTTACCCTTTGGTGAGAGAGAGCGGACGACGTACATCGGGTCTGCGCTGTGTGCAAACGACCTGTGAGTAGCGCGAGGCAGTGTGTTGGGACAGATGTGCTTAGTAAGAGACGAGCAGTAGTGAGAACCACTGTCGAGTCCAGCTCCAGAAGGGCGAGGGTGAACTGTTGGACTAAACAAAAGAGTGATTAATTTGGGGACAGGCATTTTAAATATTGTAATTATAACTAATCGTGGTAGCATTTGTCACCTGCTTTCCCACTTGTAACAAAACTGAAAATAAAACTCACTTTTCCCAATTTGGGTTCCAAGAGAGAAAATTCGGATCTCCCAAATTTTACAGCGGCAGAAGGAAAACATCGACGCCTAATCAACATGCATGTAAATATGCGAGCTGAGAATTTTTTTATTAAGAATTTTAAGGAAGTGTCAAGTGGGTGATTTTTGTTATACTATAAAAAAGGTCATACCTCCAAAGATAGTAAAACAGAAGCTACAAAGATAAGCACTGTAAACATTTATGATGAGTTACAAAGCATTGTTTTAGTTTTTTACGAATTCTACAACAAACGATGTAAAAAAGGGATAGGCCTATGTTAATATAACTTCGGAGCAATTAAAGCGGGATTTTTGAAACTAACCACAATAACTTGTATTATGTTTTCGTACAATGCTTGTATTCTTTTTAGCAATTCTGACCTAACTAGAGTAAAAAAGTGAGTTAAGATTAGTTTAATAATCGAAATATAATATCTGAATTAAATGAAATGGAAAACCTGAAACTAACCTCAGTAAAATACGTAACGATTTTGGTACCGTAATGTTTTCCATTTTCCTTATTCAACCATAAAGGTAGTGTAAAGGGGTTAAGTTTAATTTTATAGTAAAATAATGTTACGAAACTTTAGGGAAAACCTCGCCAGCCAACCCGTGCTCTTGTCTGCGGGTAGGGCGCAGTCCATTAATACTAGTACATGCCCGTATGTGATTTGCAATGGTGCCTCTCTAAAATGGGGGGGGGGGGGAATTTCCCGTTTCATACGCGCTTTCGCATTGAGAACGGAGAACTCTCTGCGGCTCTGGAGGGTTCGGCATGTTCCCAGGGCCCCACCTGCGTGAAGTGGCGTAACTAGGACGCCCTTATTCTGGACGCTTTGGGTGTCAAGTTGTCCCTGATGACCATATACTTAAAAGGGGTTAGAAGGGGATATACCATTCCAGAAGGGTGCCTGAGAAGTTAAAGCATGATAACGCCAGTCTCCGAGGTAGTGAACTGAAGCGACGAACTATGAGCTTCGCGTGCGGATACTGGTGTATCGGCACTGATGCTGTGTGTTAAATGCGAGACAATGTGTCGGGACCAATGTGAAAGTTAATTGTCAAGTCTAACTCCAGTGTTGAGAGTAAACTGTGGACAGAAACTGTGGACAGAAATTCCATGTATTGTAATTTTAATTAATAGTGTAAACAGTAAATTATAAATATAACTTCATATAATTGATTGGTATATTATATTCCCACTGGCTTTCCCAATCGTAACCATAATATCGCACAGTAGTTAATCAAGAGGAGGTAAAGTGTTTGTTACGAATTACATAAATACAAAATCTACCAACTTTTTACTATTACCTATAATTTAACCCTAAGAGTAATAAAAGAAAGTGAATAAGATTCTACTTTGAAAAATTTACGTTAAAAAATTTAATTAAACTTTATTAAATTTATTTTGTATGGTCATAAACAAACTAAAAATACTACCTCTTTTTCAAATGGTTTCTTAACTTCACTTAGTGTTCTAACAGGAGAAACAGTTATTTTAGAAAATAAAATTCATAAAATAAATTAAATTAGTAGGCTGAATGATATATTCAGCATTATAAGTAGTATACAGGAATAATCTGAGTTAGCTGAAAGATACATTCAGCATTATAAGTAGTATAAAATAATGGCTTCTGGCACAACATATTCCGTATTGGACTACGGCTTGATGGTTGTTGGCTTGTCGGCTGACCAATCGTGAGAATTCGGCCATGTTCGGGCGTGTCCGCCTCTCCTTGCCTATGATTCGGAGCGTGTCATTGGCCTGTCGTCATCGTAATCTAAATTCGTTATCCTGACAGATGGTTCTCTATTTTGAACTAGAGTACGCTAGTATCAGACAGGAGGATCTCTACCACCATCAGCCGCAATTTTTTTTTCTCTCTCTCTCTCTCTCTCTCTCTCTCTCTCGGTATTGGCTACTACTATCCTAAAAATCGCTGTGTGGTAGTCCTCATAAGGGATCATTTAAATTTTTGTATTAGTTAAACATTTATGGAAGCAGAAATCATACATATTAATAGTCTAACGAATATTCTTCACGCATATCAAGTCTTCATTTAGATTTGGCCTGAAAGCCTATCTGTCAGAGGAAATGTTCTTTTTCAACTGAATACCGTTAGTTAAAATCCACCTTATTTAATAGAAATATAATCAATCAGGTATACATTTTTGGCTGCTAAAACTGAGGTCGTAAAATAGGGATAAAATTGGTTTTATTTGCTTTAAGGTAGTCATCGTATTAACAAACTCAGGACGTATAAAAAATTTAAAGTTGGTTCTAGTTACCTTTAAATACCTAAGTCATTTTCAAAATCTAAAAAAAATATATAAGTATATAATTCATTAAACTCGGAAGACAAGAAAAGATTAGCATGAACATATACCTAAGTTTAATCTCGTTTATACTAAGCATCACATCTAACCCACCGATATGTAAAATGATAATACCCTACACAAATGTTAGCAATGTACTGATTTTTTAAAAAAAATAGAACATATATAAGTATTTATGTAAAATTACAGATATTTTTAAATTTGTACATTTATATTGGAAACAACTGTATCACTACTAACTACTGGGTTCATATTCTTACCCGGGCATGTATGCTTTGTGTTTTCCCAGTGCCTCCAATAGTAAATTAATTTGTAAACCGTTCCCTGAATAGCTTTCCAATAATAACATATAATTAGACAACAAAATAAAGTCAAATTGTTGAATATTCAATAATTTTTTACTTTTGTTTTAAGAAACATAAATTAAAATTATAACGTTACGCGTCCATTTTAGTAAGGGATACTTAGTATTAGCTCGTAGAACGTATTTAGTATGTGCACACAATTAACCACAGCCATGTGTGGTAGAATGTAAATGACATAATTCTTGTAGTTATTACAAACTGGTATCCAAGCCAACTTGAAGATGGCGAACTGCAACGTCGACCGAAACTTCGGACGATCGTTCCATCAATCCGTTGGAAGGTCGCAAAGCCGAGTGCAATCTTCGGGAAAGCCCTCACGGAAAAAAAAAAAACCAAACACGTGTTCCCATGTTAACAATTCACGGAAATCTGCGGTCCGGCAATTGTGGAGACCGGCGTGTTTCTGGAAGGGCGAAACCAATAGCCGTGGGTAAGTAGAGCGACTGCCAGGCGGGGGAAAGGACCTCGGCGCGTATTCCGTCAATTTGGGGGCGCGCGAATGTTCGGTCGCAAGGGAGCAACCCAACCCTTGTGGGAGAAAAATAAATTTTCATCCGGAACAACCGTAACTTCCTCCCCCCCGTTCGATTTCGCGGCAATTCCCGCAAAGTGCGCCCGGCTCTTCGCACCATCAATAACCGTTAGAAGATTTCGGCGTGACTGTGTTCCAAGCCATCGGCCTGACCATCTGGCCACTAACTGGTGGCAGGGGCGGAGACATGGTGTGTGTGTGTGAGAGTGTGAAAGTGTGTGTGAGAGTGTGTGAGTGTGTGAGAGTGTGTGAGAGTGTGTGTGAGAGTGTGTGAGAGTGAGTGAGAGTGAGTGCGTGTGAGTGTCAGTGCGTGTGAGAGTGAGTGTCAGTGTGTGTGTATGTGAGTGGAGTGTGAGTGTGAGAGTGAGTGAGAGTGAGAGTCAGTGAGAGTGAGTGAGAGTGTGTGTGTGAGAGTGCGTGAGAGTGTGTGTGTAATGGTTGGCGCTGGTGCAGGGAGACAGTGCCATTCTGTGCCGCGTTACTCGTCTCTGATTTGACGTCTCTCAAAACTTAGGACGTTGTAATGCACCTAAACAACCAACACACTTTAATTTATTAAACATAAACATTTTATTAAAAAGTTCCATTTCTTGTAATATTGTGCAAATAAAATTATATCTGTTATATATATATATATATATATATATATATATATATATATATATATATATATATATACAAATTAATAAAATAATTTTTTGGATTTTTTTTATAAATATATATATATATATATATATATATAAGTGCATCTGTTTTTATTTACCGATAAGAAATTAATTTAATATTAACTAAAAGAATGTGATAACAATTCAAAAGTGCGTCACTAAAAAAATAAAAAGCAAATCTGCCAAAAAACTTTCGGGCATGAAAGCATATACCTATAAAAAAAATAAAAAAACAATGTTTTTTTGGATTAAAATTATAAAATTCGATGATACAAGCATAAATAAAAAATATAAAAAAAATCGAAAAGTCCAAAATAAAATTCAAAATATCATTAAAACATTCCCAGAGATGCAAATTTAAATTTCCGAAAAGGGTAATATTTTCACCGTTTTTCGTTTAGAGATAATTTTTCTTAGCTGTAAAACTATTGATTAATTATAAGCTTAGTTTTTCGTTAGGTGCCACATTCATTAAATAATTAAGGCTTGTTACACTTAAGTAATTGTGTTTCTAATATCACTCTATTGTTACACTTCCATTTTATATTTTATACACATATCTGTGGAGTCGGCTAATATTCGTGCTTCATGTTGCGCTTGTCTCCAAGGTAAACATATCTCTTGGGTGATGGAGTAAACTATATATTATAGTATAGTACCAAATGTTTTACGTATCATCCAGCGTCTGTTGTTCCGGCAATAATCATTATCTCTCAACTGACGTTTGGGCAATTAGTAGGTACAACTGATACCTACTGCTTTGGAGGATTATCAAAATTGAGACGGTTTATATGAAAAGACAATAAAGTAAGTGCGGTTCCAGAGAGAGAAGGTTTTTGTTTCTGGGGGGGGGGGGGGGGGAAGAAGGCGATAACCCTCCCGAGACCAATTTTATTTTGACGTGACAACGTCTAATAAATCGATGAAAGCCGGCTGCACGCACGAAAAAGTGTCCCGTAACGCACATTGTCCCTTTACGCTGTGTCCCGTTACGCTCATTGTACGCTTGCGCCGCATCTATCTCTCTTCTACTCGATTGGAACAACCATCGATTTAACTTTTTCGAGGCACATTAAACTTGAAACACTCCCATTCGTTTCCTACTTTTCCTATCATCGTCCTATCCTTAACAGAATAACACAGATTGGAAGAAGTTAAATAGCAAACATGTATAAAAGTTATAGTTAAAATAATCTGTTCGTTGAATAAATAAACATATTTGAATTAATGATTGCAAATAAAAGTAAATTTATCAATTAAATTGTAGATTTCATTTCACTCCTTCTTTGTATCCATACAAAAAAGTGATAATTCAATAAAAATGATTCAATTTTATTCATAAAAGTATGCAATAAATTCATCATGTTTTGTTATGACGTCACATTAAACTATCGTCCGTAAACCGCCTTTACAGACAACCAATTTTTTTAAATTTTCTTTTTGTGTGCAAACTGGACATAATCTAGGTTCAATTTTGTAAATTTTGAAATTAATTACTTTATGTATGTTTTGCATTTTAATCATATCTAAATGTAAATTGTGAGAAATGTGAAACCTATTTCAAGTATAAAGTGAAGTGCTTCAAGATATTCATACAACAAAAGGAAAAACATTAATTTAAAGGACTTTATACAATATAAATTTTTTTAACACTAATATTTAATTACCTTAAACTTTTTCATTTACTTTAGTTGAAATGTATTAGTGATAATTTTGGAACTAAACCTGTATTGTTTTAGTTTTTGCTCACCAAGTTTGACATCTTGTGTCAATATCTGTGGTGTATCTTCTTAAAGAGATGATCTGTGTCCCTCTTATTTCTTCCTAATCGGTCAGCCATCATGTAAGCATCGTAGTTCAAGTATCTGTTTTAATTCGCTGGATTATGCGGTGATTTGACTGCCGCTTACCGCCTTTTGAGTGAGATTTCTCTCTTGATTCCTCCGGAATCATGTTATTTATTTATTTATTTTTGGCCGATGTCTTAATTTTGGTGATTTTTGTTAATTCTTTTAGCGGTCCTTGTGAATGGCGTGAGACATACGGACCATGCTTGATGAAGTCCACTAAGTACGGGACGGGAGTGAGCCTTTTCTCCTCCGCTATTGGCATCAGGATGCAGCCTACTAACTAAGGAAAGTTTTTTTTCTTTCATCTTTTGGCTTCCAGCATGTTTCGGCATGAAGTTTAATCTGCCTTCGACATCATCGGCTCTAACTTCGCGTTGAAAAATAATAATCAAGTGAAAGGAACTTTCCGTCGTTTCGTTAAATGAATAAAGTACATTTTAGTTACTAACCTCAAAAAATTTTCCGTTATTGTAATTGTCACTGGTGTAACCAGCCATGTGCTCATTGTATTTAATGTTTTGTACTAGTACGAGTCCCCAAGCTTGCAGTTTTAATAATTTAATGTTTTGTGAAACTGAATACTCATATCTTTGTAAGTTAAGTATGTGCATGATATTATTTAAATTATTTAAATAAGAATAAATGGCCTGAACCGAAATTAAAAGGTATTATTTAATGTAAAATCTGTTCCTTTCGTAAGTTAGTTTAATAAATGTTTGTGGTGTTCTTTTGGTTGTAAGAGCCACGTGATGAGCCAGTCGGCGAATTTTCTCTAAGTACTTGTAAACCTCTACACATACAAAGCAGTGCCATTGAGCCTAAGGTCCTGGAGCTTCCCTGTTGTGTTCCCCACCCCCCACGAGGTTAACCTAACCGACTGAGCAGGACATGGCAGAACACAGAACGTGTCCATACCCAATCCCACCAAGGAAAAAAAAATCGGCAACAGTTTTAATAAACGGCGCCCTGAGGGAGGCTAGAAACTGGTTCTGCAGCATTCTAGCGGACGATTAGCAACCATCAATAGGTACATTAGTTACGGTGAAAATCCTGGTGATAGCAATACCGTCGCATGAATTAAATTGTGTTGTTATAATTTTCCAAGGTACTTTTTATGTTGCGATTATTTCTTGTTACGATCACTAAAGTGTACAAATTTTTGACTTGACGCCTAATAAATCGATGAACGCCGGCTGCACGCACGAAAAAGTGTCCCGTTACGCACATTGTCCCGTTACGCTAATTTTATATTGCTCTTTGCTAACCTGAACCTCCTAGCATTGCGACCGAGTCCGTGGCGTAATTCTGTTTTCAGGCATTTCAATGTAAAATTTTCATTGCTCTTTGCTAACCCGTTCCTCCTAGCATTGCTGCAGAGTCCGTGGCACAAACATATTATTTTTGACTGCATCTTGGTGTTGGGTAAGCCATTTTCCTTCACATCATCCTTGAAACACTCCCATTCGTTTCCTACTTTTCCTATCATCGTCCTAACCTTAACAAAATAACACAGATTGGAAGAAGTTAAATAGCAAACATGTATAAAAGTTATAGTTAAAATAATATATACGTTGAAGTAATAAACATATTTGAAATAATGAGTGCAAATAAAAGTAAATTTATCAATTAAATTGTAGATTTAATTTCACTCCTTATTTGTATCCATACAAAATAGTGATAATTCAATAAAAATTATTCAGTTTTATTCATAAAAGTTTGCAATGTTTTGTTATGACGTTGTCACGTTAAACTATCGTCCGTAAACCGACTTTAGAGACAACCAATTTTTTCCGTGCGTGCAGCCGGCTTTCATCGATATATTAGACGTTGTCACGTCAAAAAATTGTGCTTAGGCCTATATACTTTTTCAAGTGCTCCAATATAATTGAGGTGGCCAAGTGTGTGGAAGTTGGAGAAACATTTCTAACACTGTGCTTATTTTAGAATGGGATATGACCATTAACGTAAATGACGTGTAACATTTTTAGTTCTCGGTGTGCGGCATTTGGTAGGAGTAATTTCGGGAATGGAACGGAAATGCGGTGCCACGGTGCTGCAATCTATGGTGGATCGTGCGAACCAAAGTTCACAAAGCCAAAGGAAAACTTTAAAGTATAAAATGTTTAATGATTTTTGTAACGGTCAGTATTTTAATAAAATTCAATGTCTAATATCAGGTTCAAAACCGACGGTTTGTATTTTTTTCAGTCCTTTTCGCTTCTATCGGAACCGTTTCGTTATATTGTTTGGACTTTCGCCCTGCAAATCGCATGATTCAATAGTCGACGGAGCTGCCCCGGCAGAGAATTATAGCGACGGCTGCAGAAACTACGCGTGCTTCGGTCCAGAAATGTAGTCGAAAACACAGTTAATGTGTATTTATCACGCTCGGAATTATTTTTAAGATTTGCGCGTAAAATTTAGTGTCAGAGTTTCGTATTACAAGTTTGTTTGCAACACGAAAACATTTTAATTTGCTCGTTACCTAGGTTAGGTGTTAACACATTGATGATGGGTACTGTAATACCATTTCATATTTTTTTTGTTCAACTATGTTATAATGTTCCTGATACATTTTTTTAATATTGGGAAGATTACCCTTTTTTTGAAAACACTTATTTTTCTAAAATATATGTCAATAATTTTCTTGTGAGTGGCGGCAACTCGTGAATCATCCTATATTTTATTGAGTAATTTTGGCGCATATACAGTTTTTTTGGCATTAAAATATGTCATGGCTGTAAGAAGATTGGCGTGATCAGCCGTGTGGCTGCTTTCGTATTCACTAGAATTTCTACGACGTGGCTAGTGCAAGCCAGACTGTATGTATGCAATGGTCCCCTCCCCTTGTGTTTCGCAGTAGATCTATGCACAGGGGGAAAACAATTATGTACATTTACAAAAGATTCCTTTGATAACCAGTTGCCAAAAATATTTTGTAATACTACAAGAATGATACTGTAACTGTGTATAACCTTTGAATATATATACTGTATAGAAATCGCGAGTGGATAGGATTTACTCTACGTTTTTCAGAAGCGTATAATGAGCATCTTGGGAACTTCACCGCTGCAGTGCGTTGCCGTAACGCCCTGTATCGTCTTAGTTGTTATTTATACGTTAGAGCGCAGCACTGTCGCCCGCTGTCATTCCCCGCACCCCTCACCCATCATTCACTGCAGCTCAACGTCGTTCAACAGGAGGGGGAAGGGGTGTCTGAAGAGTTGGACACTTGTCCGCTAGGGACCACCACAAGTCGATGCTCTAGAGATGGTGGCGATTGCGGCGGTGAATTAACCAACTACCTCAAAACCGTATTAGAATTTTTAACCTAGGCTGGCGACTTCTATACAGTATATATATTCAAAGGTATAACACATGGATATGGTTACTTTTGCACATATGAAATACATTTTACGTGAAAATACTGAGTATTTCATACAAAAATTAATGCATAATTTTATAATTTAATTTGTAATTCGTTCAAAAATATTTAATCTAAACCTTGGAAAATATAATAGAATATTTAAAAATTTGACTTTATTTGGTTATATCATGCTTATTATGTGCGTAGTTTATAGCGGAAAGCTATTCAGGGAACAGTTTAGAAATAACTTTTAACTATTGCAGGTACTGGAACATCAAAAGCAATATTGCTTGGCTAAGAATCCGAACCCAGTTTTACTGTGAACACCGATCCTATCCAACCAAAAGAAATTTACATAGTAAATAATTTTCACCAAAAATTTACAAACAACTTCGGTTACAGATTATACAGGAATATTCGTAAATGTACGAACATGTTCTTTAGTGAACAGGTGCGGTGTCAATTAATTTAAAAATGAATCAACAATAATATTATTAGCATACAAGAAAAAAATTTAAAATACTTTTGAGTCTACAGCGAAAACTTGTGTATTCCTTCATTGAGTGTGTTAACCTTGTTTACAAAGAATTACAAAACTCATAATTCGAAATACGTGATAGTTTTTAGAAAGATGCAACTATCTGAGATTACGAAGAACTCTTCGTTTATTTAAGTTTATTCTGTGTTAAAAGTTCGTGAATTTACTTTAATTTCTGAGAGGGTAACTAGTGAGTCAACTGGCCAAATTAGAACCATTTTCACAAGTGAAAAATTCGCTGTGACACATGTTGGTATCAGGGCTGGATTTAGAGGTCTGTAGGCCTCAGGGCAACAGAGGAGCGGAGGCCCCCTGGCCCCAAATTTTTTTCCAAATAAAATAAAAAAAAAATTTCAGTCGAGTTTTCCAATAAATAGTTTATTGTGAAATCAAGTAGATTCTCTTAGTATTTAAAAAAACATACATAAATATAATCGGAGACAATAATTATTAGAAATTAAATTTTTGTGTTAATGAATATTTCTGTTAATATTTAACAATAATATAATCATGTATGTACAAAGTACTGTAGGTAAATGTAAAACAGCGAAAAAAGAATATCAAAGGATTTGTGGGGGCCCTCCGTTTGTGGAGGCCCCGGGGCTTTCGCCCCGGTCGCCCTCCCCTAAATCCGGCCCTGGTTAGTATGCACGCTCATTTGAGATAAATGTAAATTTAAGACATGTTGGAAACCTTCCATGCAGAAAGTCTATGTTACGAATCTCGTCTTAAATTTTACAGATCACGGAAACAGTACCTACCAATATTTAGTCCACAAGTCCTTCTGCCACTGTTATTCTGTTAAAAGTATTTGTAAATAACTTCACGTGGTTAAGAGTTCATAAACAAGCCTCATAAGTTGCTTTGCAATTGACAGTTGAAAAATGGGCTCCACTGGCATTAATTTTGATGATTGTCAAACATGAGACAATTTACACGACACACAAAGCGCATAAAGGTGCGATAGTAAATTAGCGAAGGTTTTCTCTTTTATCCACGGTAGTCTATCAATTAAATATTTATTCGAGTAAAAGTTTCACTATTAAAAATAATAATTTACTGTGGCATTATGGTAACTTTCCCATTCAATATTCACGTCCAAAAAAATAATACATTGAGATGTAATGGAATATTCCAAACATCTTATGTTGTACATAAAAGCCCACGTGTTACAGATTTTTTTGACGTGACCACGTCTGATAAATCGATGAACGCCGGCTGCACGCACGAAAAAGTGTCTCGTTACGCACATTGTCCCGTTACGCTGTGTCCCGTTACGTTCATTGTACGCTTGCGCCGCATCTATCTCTCTTACGCTCGATTGGAACAACCATCGATTTGACTTCGAGGCACATTAAACTTGAAACACTCCCATTCGTTTCCTACTTTTCCTATCATCGTCCTATCCTTAACAGAATAACACAGATTGGAAGAAGTTAAATAGCAAACATGTGTAATTGTTATAGTTAAAGAATCTCTTCGTTAAAGTAATAAACATTTTTGAATTAATGAGTGCAAATAAAAGTAAATATATCAATTAAATTGTAAATTAAATTTCACTCCTTTTTTGTATCCATACAAAATAGTGATAATTCAATAAAAATTATTCAATTTTATTCATAAAAGTATGTAATCATTTGATCAATGTTTTGTTATGACGTTGTTACGTTAAACTATTGCCTGTAAACCCACTTTACAGACAACCAATTTTTTTTCCGTCAGTTATAACTAACGGTTGTAACGAATCATATGTCGTGGAAAACTCTCGGGGTTCAGACGAAGCGTAACACGCAACGCACCGCCAAAAATGTTCCCGCCACTGGGGGAAACCAGCCCGCTTTTTTTTTGGATTGGTCCCCTTGGGGTTATGCTGAGCCCATTTCGGCAAATTGGCTAGCACGGATATCGGCGGCTACCGCCCATAAAAATACCCTGGAAAGGGAGAAAAAAAATAAGGGGAGGGGTATGTGTGACAACGTAGTTAATTTGAGTAAGGGGTGAAGAGGGAAAGAGATGGATATAACTACGTAGATAGAGAGTTAGAAAAGAGCAAGTGACAATGATAGAGAGAGAAAAAAGGAAGATAGAAAGGAAATAGAAAATAAAAAGATAATGAATCATAGAGAAAGAGAATGAAAGTGAGAAATAGATAAATAAAGGTGAGAAAGAGTGAGAAAATGAGAATGAGAGAATATAAGAAAAGAAAGAAAGACGGAAAGGGTGAAATATAAATGACGAGAAAGGAAAAGAGAGAGAGAGTGGGTAGTTTAGAATACGCATAGCATTTACATTCACGCGGACTTAATAGACATTAATTTTTTTTCTTGCCAATATCCCAATTCTAAAGAAACTGCTGAGTTCCATGATATAACGTTGTACTTGCATTCTGGATAGACTGAGTTCGATTACCCATCCATCCATCCATCCATCCATCCATCCATCCATCCATCCATCCATCCATCCATCCATCCATCCATCCATCCATCCATCCATCCATCCATCCATCCATCCATCCATCCATCCATCCATCCATCCATCCATCCATCCATCCATCCATCCATCCATCCATCCATCCATCCATCCATCCATCCATCCATCCATCCATCCATCCATCCATCCATCCATCCATCCATCCATCCATCCATCCATCCATCCATCCATCCATCCATCCATCCATCCATCCATCCATCCATCCATCCATCCATCCATCCATCCATCCATCCATCCATCCATCCATCCATCCATCCATCCATCCATCCATCCATCCATCCATCCATCCATCCATCCATCCATCCATCCATCCATCCATCCATCCATCCATCCATCCATCCATCCATCCATCCATCCATCCATCCATCCATCCATCCATCCATCCATCCATCCATCCATCCATCCATCCATCCATCCATCCATCCATCCATCCATCCATCCATCCATCCATCCATCCATCCATCCATCCATCCATCCATCCATCCATCCATCCATCCATCCATCCATCCATCCATCCATCCATCCATCCATCCATCCATCCATCCATCCATCCATCCATCCATCCATCCATCCATCCATCCATCCATCCATCCATCCATCCATCCATCCATCCATCCATCCATCCATCCATCCATCCATCCATCCATCCATCCATCCATCCATCCATCCATCCATCCATCCATCCATCCATCCATCCATCCATCCATCCATCCATCCATCCATCCATCCATCCATCCATCCATCCATCCATCCATCCATCCATCCATCCATCCATCCATCCATCCATCCATCCATCCATCCATCCATCCATCCATCCATCCATCCATCCATCCATCCATCAATCCATCCATCCATCCATCCATCCATCCATCCATCCATCCATCCATCCATCCATCCAGCCAGCACTGACGTAGCCAGAGGGGAGTTCAGTGGGTCCTGGAACCCTCCTTTCCGAGATTTAAAAAACTTACAAGCGAAGGCTACATAGCTACATAAATTTACATCGAGATTATTTTATTGCCAATTATTTTATTGTTATCCTTAATAGGCTACTATAAGTATTTTCTCCACATTACAGCTATACGTGCCACTGGAATTGTATTTCTAAGTAGCCTGTATTTAATGCTGGTTTGCAAAAAATGTTGCCGTAAGCATTTCCTTCGTACAAATATGACGTGTGTAATTAGTGTATTTAATTATGTGTAACAACACGGTGCTGCCATCTGAGGCGGATGACGTGAACAAAATTTTATGGTATTAACTGTTTCGTGAATTTTAACAATGAAGACGGTGTTTTAATAAAATTCCTTTTTTTCGAAAATTAAGTCTAAAGCCGGAGTTAAGCATTTCTCCAAGTCTTTTTTCGCTTTTATCGGAGCCAGTTTCATTATATGTATAGTTTAAACTTTCGGCCAGCTAATCAAATTATTTAATAGTCGAGGTAGCTGCTCTGGCCACTAATTCTATTGGTTGGTGAGGAAAAACGTGAGATTCGATTCAAGAAAAGTAGGTGAAAACAAAATTTGCGTGCTATATTAATCACACTCGGCATTATTTTAAAGTATTCTACGTTATATTTCGTGTCCGAGTTTCGTATTGTAAGTACATTTGCAACATTACCGTTGTTGACGTGATAACGTCTTATAAATCAATGAACACTAGCTGCACGCACGAAAAAGCATGACTCATTGTCACGTTCCGCCTGAGCCGAGCGTTTAATAACCTGCCAACCACCGTGCGGGAAAATCTTTCTATTATATCAAACAGGTAAAGGCGGTCTTTTTAAAAGCAGCAATTAAAAAAAAATTGATTTATTTTTCCAATTTCGTCATTTCAAATTAACAATTTATTGACATTTATTTGATTTCAGTTTATTTCTATAATTTTTCATGATTATATTTAAACAAATTATTTAAATTCAATTTGCAAAAAATTGTAAATAATATTTGAAAATTAAAAAGTATGCAATTTTTCATCAATGTTTCTTATAACGTTATCACGTAAAATTATCGTCCGTAAACCGACTTTACAGACAACCCCCCCTTTTTTTATATTACACATCTCTGGCGGGTTACTAAAGGGATCACTGGCATGTTTTTTTTTAAATTATTTATTTGTGACACGTTACACGGGGACTTTATGATTACTTCTTCTTGGTACCAAACCAGTTATTTTTTAATATTTCTCTTAGTTGACAAGCAATCAGAAGGAAATCCACTACCAAGTTTTTAACTGTGTCTTATTTCGGCTGGGAAATACCATCGTATAAGCGAGATTACTCTAGACGAGTTTAGATTTTCCTTGCAACCTAGCGAAATCCGCTTTCTTCTGCCAATTCAAGTTCATCCAGCATCCAAGATAAAAACAAAAGTTGCTATCCTATATGTAGCTACATGAAGGTAACATTGTGTAGCAAACAGTGTTGGTGAGAAGCAGAAAAGCTAAGACCATGTTTTCCTTTCGAAATGGAAAATTTCACTCTCGCTGATTAATTATTATTTAAGTACATACCTAGATATATATAGGTACCTATATAACACTATGATATCAGTAAAAGCTATGAGTATGCAGAAGGGAATATGGATGCTGAATCATTAGCTTCAGAGGTATATCAGACAACCCCTTGTAATTATAGCAGCATAAACTTTAACTTTATAAAGAATGCAAAGTGCTACGAGAACAAGTGAAATTTAGGACTTTACTAAAAACACGGAATTATTATGTGCTGTCTGATATTTTAGTTTGAAAGCGCTCGTCTGTGCTGTAAATGTGGTGTTGTCGTCCATTATATCTGTTTAGACATATCGTTGAGTTCATCTGTTTGACATTATCTTATCTAGGCTTTTATTTTGGAGTTGATGTTTTCGTTATTATGTCTTAATATGCGTGCATGTATTTTATTCCACGATGAACAGTGCAAAATTACAATGCCGTATGTTGGAGAAATTGTATTAAATAATTTAAAAGTATTTTTATTTTTTTTTGGATTTTTGTTCCGTTGATCCCACATGGAGTCAAGGCTCCGGGATATAGAACATGTCACGTTATACATGTAGTTCCCTTTACATATAAATATGCATGTTCAGACATTAATATTTACATGATGCAAGTTAAAAAAAAGTACAGAACATGTTACACAATTTAACTGTATAGTCAGTGATACTTGATACTATATGCAAAACATGAAGCAGCTGTTATCACAAGTCCATTCAACAAATTTACAGTTCAATTTCTCTATTATCTATCAAATTAAAGAATTCCTTCAGAGAGTAGGTAGGATATTCAATAAGTATTTGTTTTACTTTTTTTTTGAATACTGGTAAACTGTTTATGTTAGTTATTTTCTGTAGTTATTTAAATATTTGTTGTAGTTACCAAGCAATTAATATATATATATATATATAAAATTCTCGTGTCACAGTGTTAGTTATCATACTCTTCCGAAACGGCTTGACCGATTGTTATCAAATTTTGTATGCATATTCAGTAGGTCTGAGAATAAGCTACTATCTATTTTTCATACCTCTAAGTGATAATAAGGGTTGTCCACCCAAACATTATTTTTAAATTTTTGGACAAAATTATATTTTTTTTATTTTTTTTTTTAATGTGGCATTAAAAAATACATACAACCCTAAATTTTCACCCTTCTATCACCAACCCCTAATTTTTAATAGAATTTTATATTTTTCAACCCCGGTCGATAGCTGATCAATTAACACTTAATAACCTTCCCCGCCTACAGCGAGCTCATTACCTGGATTAACACATAGACCCTATATTAATATGAAATTCCATCCCTAAGGGAGTGAGAAAGTGATAATTTCATTTTATAACAGAAAAAATCATAGGTCATAGACATACAAATAGCGAGTGAGTGTCATTTCTCTGTGTCTGACACACGATCATACACATAGTAAGGTCTGGAAAATTAATATTTCTCTCCTGGGTGAGACCAGTCCGCTTAGTGGAGCTCGCAGCGGCTAGCAAAATAAAGGCGCTAATAACAGTTTTGTTCTTAACTTCGTAAATAGATAGAGTTGCCTTGAATTTTAAACGCACCATCGTTTGATGCGTTTGTCATGTCTTTAATTTTAGTTTGTTTGTGCCGTATGCGTTCCTATACCATTCATCCGATTGCGATGAAATTTTGGTGATTTGTTATGCGCATACCCATGAAGGTTACTGAGACGGTATAACTATTTTTCTATAGTTGGAGCACGAATAGTGTCAAAAAATGTGTTTATTTCATTTTATATATCGGCACTTCGTCTGTTTTTGTTGTATAAGTGCGCACGCATGACACAATTTATTTAAATATAAAAGAGAGTCAGAGATAGAGTGATATATATAGAGTGAGATAGAGAAGACACAGAGATAAGTTGAGATAGAGCGAAGTATAGAGAATGAAATGGGTTAGATAAAGAGATATATAGATGTATAGAACTATATATAGATTTATATATAGAAGAGATAGAGATAGTGTGAGATATATAAGTAGATGTATATAGTTCATCCTGGGGCAGGGGAGGGGGGAGGGGGATCGGGGATCCGATCCAGACACCTTAAGGCTTCGCTTCATCACCCATGTTGGATTACGTCACTTCCGCCGGCCATGCACACACGAACAAGTGTCCCGTTACGTTCATCAGTCATGTACGCACGAAAAAATGTCCCGTTACAGTAGTTGGAAAAGGGGGGTTCAAGCACAGGCGGAGGAGCCAGGAGCCGGCCGCCATCTTGGATGACGTCATCGGCGGCCATCTTGGATGACGTCATCATGACCTTTGACCTTGACCTTGACCTTTGACCTTGTCAATCTATGCTAATCTATACCAATCTATGCCAATCTACGCTAATCTATGCCAATCTATGCTAATCTATGCCAATCTATGCTAATCCGTATGCTAATCTGTATGCTAATCCATGCTAATCCATGCTAATCTGTATGCTAATCTATGCTAATCCATATGCCAATCTATGCTAATCCATATGTTAATCCATGCTAATCCATGCTAATCCATTCGCAATTTAGTATTTCTAGAAATTTCCACCACCTTCGAATCGTGACCTGGTAGATGTCGCTAGTATCGCGCACCAAATTCAAAAATTAGTTGCGAGAGGCGCCACCATCTTTAGTTCCTAGTGTTGCTACCAGAGTGTGCCACCGTCGCCATCTTTAATTCTTAAAGTTACCGCCGGAGCGCGCCACCGTCGCCATCTTTAATTCTTAAAGTTACCGCCGGATGGCGCCAAGTGTTATGTAGTCAGTCGAGACAGGTCGGGAACGAGTCGAGACAAGTCTAGACAGTCGAGACAAGTCGGGAGACAAGACGAGACAAGTCGGTAGCCTGTATTCACCAAGTTCTCCGTTGCCGTCACTACCATCAGGGTATCTGACGAGTCCTAATTAATATACTCGTACACATCATACCTCTATGACTTCTACAAACAGACTGATTGTCTGCGTATAATTACATTTTACCATTCTCTAAAACATTTATAAGTATCAGTACCTTGGGGGGATATAGGTTATAACAATTAAAAAATAATAAGTAATATGTAGGTAAAATCTTATTTATTAAATTAAGAACATAAACTGAAACAGAAAATATACAACAAAAACAGAAACTAGGTATACAACAAAAACTAAAACTATACAACAAAATGAAAACTATAAAAAAGGAAACTATACAACGAATGGAAACAACAACCAAACTGCCAAACTATTTACAACAAAAACTATTTACAAAAAAAATATTATTCATCGCCTCCGATATAGCCGTGGGGGACCGTGCGGATACCGTCTTCACAGATTAAACGTTTGTCGTCCTCCCACGTTATGGCTAGCTTACTGCTGTATTCGCTGTACAGCACATGCTCTCTCGACCGTATGGCTCTAACACCTACCCTCCTTGTGTGGTGGTCTTGCAGGGCATCCAGGTAATCACCGAATGTGATGTGGTTTTTGACCACACAACGCTGGATGCCCTTAGCCTTCTTCTCGACCTTCCCACCGCACCTGTATGCATAGAGTTTGGCCCGCAGACTGACAAACTCGCTCATTACTTCTCCCCCACATTCATCTTTGAATTTGCCAACAACTTTCTTGTTGATGGGGGAGAAGCATGGGTGGTCAGGAGGGTAGCAGCTGGTGTCGAATTCAGACATGAACTTAGGGTCGGCTCTTAGATCATGGTAGAAGTCCTGTGTCTGAATCTCATACACAAAGCTGTCTGTATCCATATATGCCAGATGAATATTTTCCTGATATTTCGGTTTCATATTATTATAGTGGAAGTCGTACATGAGTGTTTTTGATAGATCAAGTACTGCGAGTCCGGCATAGATCGGCTTGTCGAAAACGATGGTCTCATGGTTCAGGTGGACAAGACTCAAGTTTGGCTCATACATCGTGCGGTCCTTGAAGGACGGACGGCACACCAACTTCTTAAATCTCTTCTCAGAGCACACCAGCTCCATTTTGAGCCTCCGCCTCTTGTTCTCCATCAGTTTACCAAATGTCGAGTTCACAGCGAGCTTGAAGAACTCCTTCTCGAACTCGTTGGCTGCTGCTTTGCGCTTGTTGGTGTTCAGCCGAATATAGGGCTCCAACCATGTCGACTGCTCAAACTGAAGGACTCTGTGTATCTTAGTCACTCTCAGCCCATGCGATACTGCTTGCTGTAGGTTTTTGTAGTGAACGATGTAGTGCTCTTTATTTTCCAGCGTTGTCATCAGCTTTGATTGCTTTGAGCCGGGCGGACACTGATTTACGGGAAGAAATGGCAGGTCTTTGTGACTTTCGTGGAGTTCGAGAGGGTACTCCACATCACACTCGATAATGTACCCAGTAGGTGAATTTTCCGGAATAGACATGAGATCAATTGATGTGTCCGTCCATTGGAAATGACGAATGGGGAGCGGCAGAGACATCGCCCACCCGTACAAGTTGTTTGCATCAATGTACTCCAGGAATGTGGATGGCTTGGAAGCATCATGTGTTTCTGGTACGTAGGCATTATTGGCTACGCAATGACGTTTAATGCTTTGCGCTACACCACCGCGAATACCAGCCTCCACAAACATATACATGTCATAATCTGTGAGTAGCTCTAGCTGTACACCTGTGGTTCGAAGCATCGCGTCGAAAGCGAACCCAGGACAAGAAATGTAGTGAGACGGATCTAAACTATATGTTTCCAAGCAAAGACTGCGGAAATTCTCGAATACGTCCGCCAAAATCAGAACATCCGTCTTTAGGTACAAGTCAGCGTACTCCCCTAAGGTAGCACACTGAAACTTGTCCCAGACATTTTGTGTGTGAGCGTAATCTGCCTCAGAAATACCAGAATCAGTCAGAATATTAAAGAACTCATCGATGGATGGAAGACTAGTATCGTCTAGTCGAGCAAAAGAATCAACGAAGTCGTAGGGGAAGACTCCCTTGCGGGTAACCAACTCCAACTCATCAGGAGCGAAAAACTCAGCAGTACTTATAAACTTGTCTGCAGGCAAGAACTCGGCGAGCGAAGCGAGACCCCGACTCATAAAACGGAACGTATCGACAAACTGAATGCTGAATTTATCATGTAACTTCTTGGAAAAAGTTATCAGCTTCTCCTCTGAATTCGGAATGATGAAGATGTCTTTACTATCATACCCCAACTTCCTGATAATGAAGTTCTGATCGTATGCCAGGTTGTGGAAGAACACAATCATCTTTTTTGGTCTGCGCCTGAGAAGGTTGCAGTCATTACATGCAGGCCCAATAAATTCACCGGTGAAGTGATTGTGGTCACGAACTTTCTTTACAGCCCCTCCAAACTTTCCCCCACAGTAGCAACAACACCTTGCTTGCAGAAAAGCAGTGTTTTGTGCATGTGTGAGCGGAGTCATAGTAACATATGTAGAAAATATTTTCTGTACATCATGTCCAATCTCCACAATGCGGGATATGAATTTATCTTCTGCGTCACACCCCCTGTATACTTCAGGCTGTGAAGGAAGTGAAGTTAGGTGTGCAGGAATGACTGTATTATCTGCTTTCACGTAAATGCAGTAGCTGTATGCCTTATGCTTTTGGTACTGCAGCGTACATGACTCATCAGGATTCGGGTGACACATATGGATTTTCTCCAGAATAGCTTCAAAGTCGCAGTATACCACGATGGGCATCTTGTCACTGTGATGGAAGTTTTTGAACTTCAGAACAGGAGGCAAGCCATTTTGATCGAGCGATGGCATTTCCATCCTAACAGCAGCATGCTGTTTGCAGAACTCACTGTGTTTTGCCAAACACTGAAGACCAGTGAGCCCGCTAACCCTATTCTGATCATCATAATGCTTGAAGCATCTTTTGCAAACATGAATAGCATCATGATGTGAAGTGATTTGGGACCGAACCAGGGCAGAAAAATTAGTGATGTAGGTGAAATGGGAAGAATTGTCATTGACCAAGAGCAGAAGATCGAAATGATGTTCTTTCTCTTCAGGAGCGACTCGTGCAGGTACAATGTTCTGGTTCTCATCGATACTGTAAATGTTGATGGAGACTCCAGGGTTCTGTTTTTCAAACAGCGGTATTTGCTTGATTGGAGTAGGGAAGTCAATGTTGTTGAAGCTGAACTTCCCCTCCAAGTCATGGTAGCGCTGGTTGACACGTTCAGGATTCCATCCTTCCACATACTTGACAAGAATTGACCACTTAAAGCACATGTGGTCTTCGAGGTTCTGTGGATTGATCACCGCATGTTTTGTTTCGATGCATGCAGGTAGCTCGATGTAGGAGCTGGCACAGAGCGGATCGAGCTTGTTTATTCGGAGTTGAAGTCGCTTAACGGCCGACAAAGTCTATCCGGACCCCTTCCCCATGTAGTCTTCCTCCTCCTTGCAGATCTTAGAGATGGACTCGGTAACTACCTCCTCCACCTCATGAACTGTGTAGAGGGGAACATTCATGGTTTTGAAGGCCCTCATGTCTTCACTGACATCTACTGGTTTTTCGTAGACGCACTCGAGCACGATATTGAATTTGAGAGGTCCGTTCTCTTCAATCTCCTCCACAAGTTGGTCTATTATTTTGTTCTTGATGAAGTCCAGGTACGTACAAATGTCCTTGGCAGAACTTGACGTATTAACAGCAATGTAAGTCTTCAAATTACCCTTGAATCCTACTTCAGCGGTGATGAAGCCATGGGTATTGGCCAAACCCGCGCCGGTCACCACCTTTGTTCGGCTGGTCGATGGTTTAGGCAGTACTGCTGGCATAACTGTTGCCATCCTCTGCTTCTTTGTCGGAGGCGGAGCAGGCCCCTTGCACACCTTGATGTGGGCTTTCAATTTGTCAGCCCTGGCGAACTCCTTGACACAGTTGTCGCAGGTATGTGCTATGCGGTTAGGGTTGAGACCACAAGCAGACTTCTCATGACGTCTAGCAAAATCAGCACGGGCGAAGACCTTATAGCAGAAACTGCACCGCATGCCTGATGTCGTGGCGACAGCTCCAGCACATGTTGACAGGTGCTGCTGCATCTTGTCGCTGCGTGCGACCATCTTGCCACACAGATGACACTGCTGGAAGTCACGCTGCATGTTGTCAGCACACTGACGTTCGTGACGGTAGCGGTTGTTGGCTGCCGTGAAGGTAGCAGGGCAGAAACGACATTTCTGCACGGTAGATGCCATCACAGCAATCGGTAGTCCGGTCTCAACGTACAGAACACGCGAAGGAAGCTCGACGTACGGAGAACTATAACAGAAGAATTAAGAATACAATGTAGCTAGCCATTACACGAAAACAAACATAACCTCAAAACTCTAGCCCTCAAGCTTACTAACCTAAACTCTTAGCAATGTTACTAAATATAAAAGATGCAAAAATAACCTCAAAACTCTAGCCCTCAAGCTTACTAACCTAAACTGCTAGCAATGTAACTAAATAAAAGAATTGCAAACATAACATCAAAACTCTAGACCTCACAGCTTACTAACCGAAACTGTTAGCAATGTTACAAAATAAAAATAGTTACACACATACCCTCAAAGCTGTTCCTTCATGTACAGTCCTAAAAATGGTAGAATATTTAAAGTACTGATACAAGTTAAAGCTGAAAAATTATTCAATGTTAACTAAAAATTATTGATTACATAACCTCAAAACTACTCTAATGCACAACCTAAAAATGCTATAATATTTAAAGTACTGTTAAAATGTTTAAGCTGAACAATTCCTGGTTATCCACACATATGTGTACAGAGAAAAAAACTAGTTATCTGATAACCTACGAAAAAGCTGAGAAACATAAAAATATTAACGAAACATATAGCATACCTCAGAAAACGTTGAAGTGGAGCTGCAGAAGATGATGTAGCGTTGGCGGTAGGAATCGTGGTAGCAGCGAAACTCATTCACGAACTAACTCACTCAAACTCTAAGAACACACTGAAGCTCCGACAGCTAATCCCGGCCTTTTGTAGCCTCGGAACTCCTTTTTTAGTGTAGCCAATAGGAACAGAGAATTTCTGTTGTATCCACCAATAGGAACGTAGTACATGGAAGGGTAGGAATGTGGGGGAGTACCATTGTCTTCGGAAAACCCAGCATGACTCGAGCACAGGTCGTAGCAGGTCTGTGAGGGGTGGGGGGATAGAAATTTAACCCTGTAGCCTATGTATTCCGATCTTCACCCCACTTCATTTTAGAGTATGATGGGTGTATTCATACTGTTTATAAAGCTATGTTATTATGTAGCATGAAGGATGTATACTTGGTGTTCGCAAGAGAAGTAAGGATTCGATATGTCTCAAGGGCAAGAAAATCAAATTTGTGTTGTCCTCGTAACATGCTATCATTTCCTACATGTAACAAATTAGCGAATTTTAATCGAGTGTCATCGTTATTTTCATTTGTTTGACCTAACCGAAATTGTCAGCACTTAACCAGTCACATGTAGAAATAATCTGGCTATGGTGGATTATTACCCCAGAATTCACTGAAAAATGCTATGTGAGAATCAATTTTATTTCTAAAATAAGGTCCCATTCGACAGTTCTAAGAGTGAACATTATGGAGGATGTATACTTGGTGTTCACAAGAGAAGTAAGGATTCGATAGGACTCAAGAGAAAATCATCAAATTATTGTCAGATAAAAAGCAGAAGCACACGAAAAAAAAATTCTGACACAGTAAAGTTGAAGCAAATGAAGAAATCCAACGAAATTTCACATGAAAAAATAGAAGCACTCAGAGAAAACCATCAGGGAGGATGTCGTTTATAAACATCATAAATTTCAAATTTTTTTTAAAAAAGTCCAAATTTAATCCTGCTTAAGCAACATGAGAGTTCTAGCACAAGCGGGCTTGTGAACTCTTTGCTTAAGCAACATGAGAGTTCTAGCACAAGCGGGCTTGTGAACTCTTTGCTTAAGCAACATGAGAGTTCTAGCACAAGCGGGCTTGTGAACTCTTTGCTTAAGCAACATGATAGTTCTAGCACAAGCGGGCTTGTGAACTCTTTGCTTAAGCAACATGAGAGTTCTAGCACAAGCGGGCTTGTGAACTCTTTGCTTAAGCAGGATTAAATTTGGACTTTTTTAAAAAAAAATTTGAAATTTATGATGTTTATAAACGACATCCTCCCTGATGGTTTTCTCTGAGTGCTTCTATTTTTTCATGTGAAATTTCGTTGGATTTCTTCATTTGCTTCAACTTTACTGTGTCAGAATTTTTTTTTCGTGTGCTTCTGCTTTTTATCTGACAATAATTTGATGATTTTCTCTTGAGTCCTATCGAATCCTTACTTCTCTTGTGAACACCAAGTATACATCCTCCATAATGTTCACTCTTAGAACTGTCGAATGGGACCTTATTTTAGAAATAAAATTGATTCTCACATAGCATTTTTCAGTGAATTCTGGGGTAATAATCCACCATAGCCAGATTATTTCTACATGTGACTGGTTAAGTGCTGACAATTTCGGTTAGGTCAAACAAATGAAAATAACGATGACACTCGATTAAAATTCGCTAATTTGTTACATGTAGGAAATGATAGCATGTTACGAGGACAACACAAATTTGATTTTCTTGCCCTTGAGACATATCGAATCCTTACTTCTCTTGCGAACACCAAGTATACATCCTTCATGCTACATAATAACATAGCTTTATAAACAGTATGAATACACCCATCATACTCTAAAATGAAGTGGGGTGAAGATCGGAATACATAGGCTACAGGGTTAAATTTCTATCCCCCCACCCCTCACAGACCTGCTACGACCTGTGCTCGAGTCATGCTGGGTTTTCCGAAGACAATGGTACTCCCCCACATTCCTACCCTTCCATGTACTACGTTCCTATTGGTGGATACAACAGAAATTCTCTGTTCCTATTGGCTACACTAAAAAAGGAGTTCCGAGGCTACAAAAGGCCGGGATTAGCTGTCGGAGCTTCAGTGTGTTCTTAGAGTTTGAGTGAGTTAGTTCGTGAATGAGTTTCGCTGCTACCACGATTCCTACCGCCAACGCTACATCATCTTCTGCAGCTCCACTTCAACGTTTTCTGAGGTATGCTATATGTTTCGTTAATATTTTTATGTTTCTCAGCTTTTTCGTAGGTTATCAGATAACTAGTTTTTTTCTCTGTACACATATGTGTGGATAACCAGGAATTGTTCAGCTTAAACATTTTAACAGTACTTTAAATATTATAGCATTTTTAGGTTGTGCATTAGAGTAGTTTTGAGGTTATGTAATCAATAATTTTTAGTTAACATTGAATATTTTTTCAGCTTTAACTTGTATCAGTACTTTAAATATTCTACCATTTTTAGGACTGTACATGAAGGAACAGCTTTGAGGGTATGTGTGTAACTATTTTTATTTTGTAACATTGCTAACAGTTTCGGTTAGTAAGCTGTGAGGTCTAGAGTTTTGATGTTATGTTTGCAATTCTTTTATTTAGTTACATTGCTAGCAGTTTAGGTTAGTAAGCTTGAGGGCTAGAGTTTTGAGGTTATTTTTGCATCTTTTATATTTAGTAACATTGCTAAGAGTTTAGGTTAGTAAGCTTGAGGGCTAGAGTTTTGAGGTTATGTTTGTTTTCGTGTAATGGCTAGCTACATTGTATTCTTAATTCTTCTGTTATAGTTCTCCGTACGTCGAGCTTCCTTCGCGTGTTCTGTACGTTGAGACCGGACTACCGATTGCTGTGATGGCATCTACCGTGCAGAAATGTCGTTTCTGCCCTGCTACCTTCACGGCAGGCAACAACCGCTACCGTCACGAACGTCAGTGTGCTGACAACATGCAGCGTGACTTCCAGCAGTGTCATCTGTGTGGCAAGATGGTCGCACGCAGCGACAAGATGCAGCAGCACCTGTCAACATGTGCTGGAGCTGTCGCCACGACATCAGGCATGCGGTGCAGTTTCTGCTATAAGGTCTTCGCCCGTGCTGATTTTGCTAGACGTCATGAGAAGTCTGCTTGTGGTCTCAACCCTAACCGCATAGCACATACCTGCGACAACTGTGTCAAGGAGTTCGCCAGGGCTGACAAATTGAAAGCCCACATCAAGGTGTGCAAGGGGCCTGCTCCGCCTCCGACAAAGAAGCAGAGGATGGCAACAGTTATGCCAGCAGTACTGCCTAAACCATCGACCAGCCGAACAAAGGTGGTGACCGGCGCGGGTTTGGCCAATACCCATGGCTTCATCACCGCTGAAGTAGGATTCAAGGGTAATTTGAAGACTTACATTGCTGTTAATACGTCAAGTTCTGCCAAGGACATTTGTACGTACCTGGACTTCATCAAGAACAAAATAATAGACCAACTTGTGGAGGAGATTGAAGAGAACGGACCTCTCAAATTCAATATCGTGCTCGAGTGCGTCTACGAAAAACCAGTAGATGTCAGTGAAGACATGAGGGCCTTCAAAACCATGAATGTTCCCCTCTACACAGTTCATGAGGTGGAGGAGGTAGTTACCGAGTCCATCTCTAAGATCTGCAAGGAGGAGGAAGACTACATGGGGAAGGGGTCCGGATGGACTTTGTCGGCCGTTAAGCGACTTCAACTCCGAATAAACAAGCTCGATCCGCTCTGTGCCAGCTCCTACATCGAGCTACCTGCATGCATCGAAACAAAACATGCGGTGATCAATCCACAGAACCTCGAAGACCACATGTGCTTTAAGTGGTCAATTCTTGTCAAGTATGTGGAAGGATGGAATCCTGAACGTGTCAACCAGCGCTACCATGACTTGGAGGGGAAGTTCAGCTTCAACAACATTGACTTCCCTACTCCAATCAAGCAAATACCGCTGTTTGAAAAACAGAACCCTGGAGTCTCCATCAACATTTACAGTATCGATGAGAACCAGAACATTGTACCTGCACGAGTCGCTCCTGAAGAGAAAGAACATCATTTCGATCTTCTGCTCTTGGTCAATGACAATTCTTCCCATTTCACCTACATCACTAATTTTTCTGCCCTGGTTCGGTCCCAAATCACTTCACATCATGATGCTATTCATGTTTGCAAAAGATGCTTCAAGCATTATGATGATCAGAATAGGGTTAGCGGGCTCACTGGTCTTCAGTGTTTGGCAAAACACAGTGAGTTCTGCAAACAGCATGCTGCTGTTAGGATGGAAATGCCATCGCTCGATCAAAATGGCTTGCCTCCTGTTCTGAAGTTCAAAAACTTCCATCACAGTGACAAGATGCCCATCGTGATATACTGCGACTTTGAAGCTATTCTGGAGAAAATTCATATGTGTCACCCGAATCCTGATGAGTCATGTACGCTGCAGTACCAAAAGCATAAGGCATACAGCTACTGCATTTACGTGAAAGCAGATAATACAGTCATTCCTGCACACCTAACTTCACTTCCTTCACAGCCTGAAGTATACAGGGGGTGTGACGCAGAAGATAAATTCATATCCCGCATTGTGGAGATTGGACATGATGTACAGAAAATATTTTCTACATATGTTACTATGACTCCGCTCACACATGCACAAAACACTGCTTTTCTGCAAGCAAGGTGTTGTTGCTACTGTGGGGGAAAGTTTGGAGGGGCTGTAAAGAAAGTTCGTGACCACAATCACTTCACCGGTGAATTTATTGGGCCTGCATGTAATGACTGCAACCTTCTCAGGCGCAGACCAAAAAAGATGATTGTGTTCTTCCACAACCTGGCATACGATCAGAACTTCATTATCAGGAAGTTGGGGTATGATAGTAAAGACATCTTCATCATTCCGAATTCAGAGGAGAAGCTGATAACTTTTTCCAAGAAGTTACATGATAAATTCAGCATTCAGTTTGTCGATACGTTCCGTTTTATGAGTCGGGGTCTCGCTTCGCTCGCCGAGTTCTTGCCTGCAGACAAGTTTATAAGTACTGCTGAGTTTTTCGCTCCTGATGAGTTGGAGTTGGTTACCCGCAAGGGAGTCTTCCCCTACGACTTCGTTGATTCTTTTGCTCGACTAGACGATACTAGTCTTCCATCCATCGATGAGTTCTTTAATATTCTGACTGATTCTGGTATTTCTGAGGCAGATTACGCTCACACACAAAATGTCTGGGACAAGTTTCAGTGTGCTACCTTAGGGGAGTACGCTGACTTGTACCTAAAGACGGATGTTCTGATTTTGGCGGACGTATTCGAGAATTTCCGCAGTCTTTGCTTGGAAACATATAGTTTAGATCCGTCTAACTACATTTCTTGTCCTGGGTTCGCTTTCGACGCGATGCTTCGAACCACTGGTGTACAGCTAGAGCTACTCACAGATTATGACATGTATATGTTTGTGGAGGCTGGTATTCGCGGTGGTGTAGCGCAAAGCATTAAATGTCATTGCGTAGCCAATAATGCCTACGTACCAGAAACACATGATGCTTCCAAGCCATCCACATTCCTGGAGTACATTGATGCAAACAACTTGTACGGGTGGGCGATGTCTCTGCCGCTCCCCATTCGTCATTTCCAATGGACGGACACATCAATTGATCTCATGTCTATTCCGGAAAATTCACCTACTGGGTACATTATCGAGTGTGATGTGGAGTACCCTCTCGAACTCCACGAAAGTCACAAAGACCTGCCATTTCTTCCCGTAAATCAGTGTCCGCCCGGCTCAAAGCAATCAAAGCTGATGACAACGCTGGAAAATAAAGAGCACTACATCGTTCACTACAAAAACCTACAGCAAGCAGTATCGCATGGGCTGTGAGTGACTAAGATACACAGAGTCCTTCAGTTTGAGCAGTCGACATGGTTGGAGCCCTATATTCGGCTGAACACCAACAAGCGAAATCAGCAGCCAACGAGTTCGAGAAGGAGTTCTTCAAGCTCGCTGTGAACTCGACATTTGGTAAACTGATGGAGAACAAGAGGCGGAGGCTCAAAATGGAGCTGGTGTGCTCTGAGAAGAGATTTAAGAAGTTGGTGTGCCGTCCATCCTTCAAGGACCGCACGATGTATGAGCCAAACTTGAGTCTTGTCCACCTGAACCATGAGACCATCGTTTTCGACAAGCCGATCTATGCCGGACTCGCAGTACTTGATCTATCAAAAACACTCATGTACGACTTCCACTATAATAATATGAAACCGAAATATCAGGAAAATATTCATCTGGCATATATGGATACAGACAGCTTTGTGTATGAGATTCAGACACAGGACTTCTACCATGATCTAAGAGCCGACCCTAAGTTCATGTCTGAATTCGACACCAGCTGCTACCCTCCTGACCACCCATGCTTCTCCCCCATCAACAAGAAAGTTGTTGGCAAATTCAAAGATGAATGTGGGGGAGAAGTAATGAGCGAGTTTGTCAGTCTGCGGGCCAAACTCTATGCATACAGGTGCGGTGGGAAGGTCGAGAAGAAGGCTAAGGGCATCCAGCGTTGTGTGGTCAAAAACCACATCACATTCGGTGATTACCTGGATGCCCTGCAAGACCACCACACAAGGAGGGTAGGTGTTAGAGCCATACGGTCGAGAGAGCATGTGCTGTACAGCGAATACAGCAATAAGCTAGCCATAACGTGGGAGGACGACAAACGTTTAATCTGTGAAGACGGTATCCGCACGGTCCCCCACGGCTATATCGGAGGCGATGAATAATATTTTTTTTGTAAATAGTTTTTGTTGTAAATAGTTTGGCAGTTTGGTTGTTGTTTCCATTCGTTGTATAGTTTCCTTTTTTATAGTTTTCATTTTGTTGTATAGTTTTAGTTTTTGTTGTATACCTAGTTTCTGTTTTTGTTGTATATTTTCTGTTTCAGTTTATGTTCTTAATTTAATAAATAAGATTTTACCTACATATTACTTATTATTTTTTAATTGTTATAACCTATATCCCCCCAAGGTACTGATACTTATAAATGTTTTAGAGAATGGTAAAATGTAATTATACGCAGACAATCAGTCTGTTTGTAGAAGTCATAGAGGTATGATGTGTACGAGTATATTAATTAGGACTCGTCAGATACCCTGATGGTAGTGACGGCAACGGAGAACTTGGTGAATACAGGCTACCGACTTGTCTCGTCTTGTCTCCCGACTTGTCTCGACTGTCTAGACTTGTCTCGACTCGTTCCCGACCTGTCTCGACTGACTACATAACACTTGGCGCCATCCGGCGGTAACTTTAAGAATTAAAGATGGCGACGGTGGCGCGCTCCGGCGGTAACTTTAAGAATTAAAGATGGCGACGGTGGCACACTCTGGTAGCAACACTAGGAACTAAAGATGGTGGCGCCTCTCGCAACTAATTTTTGAATTTGGTGCGCGATACTAGCGACATCTACCAGGTCACGATTCGAAGGTGGTGGAAATTTCTAGAAATACTAAATTGCGAATGGATTAGCATGGATTAGCATGGATTAACATATGGATTAGCATAGATTGGCATATGGATTAGCATAGATTAGCATACAGATTAGCATGGATTAGCATGGATTAGCATACAGATTAGCATACGGATTAGCATAGATTGGCATAGATTAGCATAGATTGGCATAGATTAGCGTAGATTGGCATAGATTGGTATAGATTAGCATAGATTGACAAGGTCAAAGGTCAAGGTCAAAGGTCATGATGACGTCATCCAAGATGGCCGCCGATGACGTCATCCAAGATGGCGGCCGGCTCCTGGCTCCTCCGCCTGTGCTTGAACCCCCCTTTTCCAACTACTGTAACGGGACATTTTTTCGTGCGTACATGACTGATGAACGTAACGGGACACTTGTTCGTGTGTGCATGGCCGGCGGAAGTGACGTAATCCAACATGGGTGATGAAGCGAAGCCTTAAGGTGTCTGGATCGGATCCCCGATCCCCCTCCCCCCTCCCCTGCCCTAGGATGAACTATATACATCTACTTATATATGTAAATATGTAGATATAAAGAGATAAATAGCGATAGTTACATAGATATATAAAGATGTAGATAGAGATAAATATATGTTTAGAGACATGGATAGATTATTTGTATATGTGTAACTACTTCAAACATATTACAAAACAAAACTGCATGAGGCATTGCAATGCATGCCAAGCATTAGCTAGTTAATGGAATCTTTTTAATATTAGTAATCTCTTATTTTTAAGCTTTTTTCTATGGTGCTTTATAGAGTCTAGACTACATACAGACCACCAATTTTTAGATGTATACAGGTAAATAACCATACACTGGCAGAACGTCTGTCAGGATCTGAAAGTGATATAAATTATTTTGCACACTTGACATTCAAATTAAGAAAACAATTACTAACTACATCTTATTTCGAAAAAGGTACCCTTGACCCTGTGTTCTGCCCGGGCAACGCCGGGTACTACAGCTAGAAATTCCCTAGAAATAATTTCTACGCAAAACAACGTTTACCGGGTCAGCTAGTATACATATATATATATATACATATATATATAGAGTGAGAGAGAGAGAGTGTGTGTGTGTGAGAGAGATAAATATTATCATATTAAATTATCCAATTATCTTCAACTGTTGGTTAGAACTACTTACACGCGGAAGTTTACACGAAACCTCTCTAGCTTCAGCCTTCACTATTGCGACACACATAACGAACAAAACCAAAGGAAAGAAAGAATGTTCCGGACGTGAATTTGTGAAGGGCTTTTTTTTTGTTTGTTTGTTGGGTCGGTGGGGGGGGGGGAGAGAGGAAATTTTGAGAGCGGTTTTCACTCTGCAATGCTCGACACTCCGTGATCCATCACGCCGCTGTCCTGGGTCCGACAGGCCCAGGGAACTACACTGTCAAATATATTCCTTTATTTTAATTTGCACTGTGTTATTGTATAATCTATTTGTCGACCATTTTTCCGCAGCACCACAAAATGAAATCTACATACAGGTACTGTTAAATTCAAGAAATTAACGATTCATCTACAATTTTATTATAAAATTAAAGGACGTAACAAATTTTAAAACAGTATTTATGTATAATCAGATTATAAATATTTGGTTTAAAAATCATATTTTAGGATAATTACTTCTATGTTTTTGGTGTACAAAGTTTACTGTGAAAAGTTTTATAGTATTTCCTTGTAAATAGGGAATCTTTACATGACAAAATTAAGAGTTCTATAAACTGTTTACTAAAATAAAAAGAAATGTTGGAATGATTTCTGAAATAATAGTGGTGTTCACAAATATATTTTTTTATATTTGACATTCCCGTGTGTAGCAAAAAAATTACATTTCGCAAGAATGTGATATTTAAAAATCATTATTAGCAAAGAAAGCTTTAGAAACGAATATAAGTTCAGAGAACAATTGCCTATGCTGTCTAGGTTCGTAACATTTGACACCTTCTGATTGTCTCGTTGACTGTTTCATCACTGTTGTCAATTATTAAGGTTTTTTTTTTTTACTTTGTGAATGTCCGTGAAGTTAAATATTTTTTCTCAATTGCAAGAATCATTCATAGAATGTATTGTCACAGGTATGTTCTTAATACCACTGTTTCAACCGAGTATTGAAATTTGCCTTCAAATATCGTAACATAGAATCAACTAATGAACAATTGCAGTTGTAGTTATTTTACGAAATAATGTGAGCAAGCCTTTAAGTACCCGCCCATGATAAGTAAACTAATAACCTCGTAAACGAGCAAATTCCATGTGTTCTCGTGTTAAAAATTCACTTATAATACGTAACGTGGACACGAAATTTAACGTAGAATTCTTTAAGATAATGCTGAGAGTGTTAAATATACGAAAAGTTTAAGTGAAAAAAAATGTAAAAATGTTTCCCAATTTTAAATAAACTAAACTTCTGCTTAAAAAGATTGTATTAACCTAACCTTACCGGACCTTACTAAACCCAATTTAGGTTGGTTTAGGCTAATATTTATTTCCTATAAATTTTCACGAAGTCCGTGTATTTGATGCGCATCGGTTAGTTTCGGAACAGCTACGAAGCAGTTAAGCGCACGATGTAAGCAAGAGTGTAGTTAATATTGGCTTCATTCTGGTATTAAATTCCGTGCAATCTACTCAAACATACCATCCCGATCAGGGGGGGGGGGGGGGGGTTGGAGGGGATATTTAAAAATAACGAAAATATATCAACCACAGAAGTTTTTATGCAAAAAATTGACAAGTAAATAAGAAATAAGTAGTAAATACATTGAAATAATTTCAGAGTCCAAAAGAAAAAGTCAACTGAGTCGCGCTAAAAACAGAATAAAGGAAGGTTTGAATGCAGGTTACCATTAATTCTCGGTAATATACAAAAAAAAAGGTATCTTTGGTAGCAACACACGAGCGATAATTATTATAATACGATAATTATAATCGATCAGCGATAATTACAATCTCGATACCCCAAAACAATAAAAAAGCACTTTACCAATAGCTGTTATGAGAAAAAAAGAGGGGGGGGGGGGGGTGGTGGATTTATGTACGAATGAACTCATCTGCCATCTTTTCGAGATTCCTGAGACTTCCGCGCAGACGCAGCACCGTGGTTACGCATTTCCGTTCATTGAAATTCCGTTTCATTCACGAAATCACTCTTGCCAAAATGCCGTACATACCGAGAACTAAAACGTCACACGTAAAAAGAAAAATTAATTCGATCACAAAACGACACCGGTGACTTCACAGGGAAAACTATTCGAACAATATTTTAAATACATTCATTCCAATTCAAATATTGACAATGCTTTAACGAAGGCCAAAATTTCTGTCAAAAATAAACGATAGTTGATACGGTTTAAAAATAAAAAAATGCTATCAAAAACACGGTGGCTAATCTCGAGTCCTCTTTGACGTTAACGGCCATCGTATTTTTTTTTTACGGTGTATGTTCGTTAGTTTTTCGAAAGCGTATTTCAAATGTAAAAAAAAAAATAGGTGTCCGAGGGGTTGGGAAGGGGGGGGGGGGAGGTAACATTGTTGTTCGGTAGCGATGCTCGACCAAAGTTGTCAGTTTTCGAAGCCTCCCGCTACAAGGATGAGCGTGTGTGTTTGACCCATGATGGAGAGAAGGGGTGGAGAAGAAGTAGGAAGAGATGTTGAAGGAAGAGGGGGGGGGGGTTGTAGCACCCCTTCTTTTCCTCTCTCTCTCTCTCTCTCTCTCTCTACTAGAAAGGTACACCCGGCAAGGCATATCCTTCTCTCGGGCGCCCTTCTCCTTGACGGATTGCTTCGTCTCGCGTTTAGAGCGGCGCCTTCTCTTTGCTTCGGCTTCTCACCCCCCTTCCCCTCCCCCGAAGCCATCAAACCCCTCTTCTTTTCCCTCCTCCCCACCCCTGTAACAACAACCGTGCAACGCCACTGAAGACCGCGCGCACGCGCGGGGGGGCAGACGACGACTAAGGCCTCGGCCACCCAAGACGTCCCGTCACAGCGCGGAAGGCGAACAGTCCAGGAAATAAAATAAAAAAAGTTTCTAAACCTTTTAAAAAAAAATCCAATTTGAATTTCGAAACAGTGTGATACAGTCAAACCGTGATTAATAACGTATCGCGAGTTACGTGGCCATTGTGTGTGTCACCCGGTCAATCCTTCGACACGTCGATTTTTTCCACTCGGACGCTGTCAACCAACTAGAAGGCTTAACATTTTTGACAAATAATTTTTTTTGACAGTTTATCTTGTTTTTGAAGATAACGCACACTTAAAACTTAAAAAAAAAAATTAGTTATTAGTATTTATTTCAAAATATTTTCGAGTTACCGTAAGTTATAAATTAATTTTTCCTCAATAAATTTTTGTTTTGAATATCAAAATTTAAAACATATTCAAATGCAAATAAAAAAACTTAATATGAAAACTGCTTAAAAATTTAACAAAATTGAATGCCTTTCAGACACTATCCGAAATACAAAAATAAAAACTTTAATCGTACTTTATGAGAATTAAGACTCATATAAATTTGATTAAGAGTAATCTGCATAAATAATTTAAAAAATTTGGTTTATTTTTTAACCTGTTGAAAAGTTTTGAAAAATTATGTACAACTGTGATTATGTATATCAAAATTGAAACTATTTACTTCAGATAAGTAATTAATATATATTTTACTTGCATTTACATAACTCATATGTACTTATATTTAATTAAATAAACGTGTCTGCGTATTCCCTTAACAAATTTAAATACTTGGCATTTGAAGTCGCCTTTAACAAAAGTAGCGCCGTATTTTTGTGGAACGAGCGACTGTACACTGTAAAAAAAATCGTAAAATTACATATAAAAAGGTTTCGTAATTTACATTTTCGTCGTGTTATTTTGAAAATCTTGTACAATTTGTATTTTTTAAGAAAAGAAATTTTCTAAAAAATTAAATTTTGCTACTGGTTTCAGTAAAAGTACATGGATGTTCAAATTTTACTACAATAACGTGCTATAAATAGTACACAATTTGATTTATCAGGCAAATAGCACATATATCAAGTGTTAAATAATAAGTTTCCTGTTTTTTTTTTTACTTCAGGTAGACACATACGTTATTATGCAAAATAGTTAATCAGAGTAAATTGACTGTTACCAAGGAAATGCAAAAAAAAAATGTATTTTGCAATTAATCCTGACAAAGTATTTTTAATTTACATCAAGTTGTGAAAGTATATTAACCATTTATTAAGTAATTAGTATGGTCAAGTGATTATGACAATGGACTTTAGAATCAAAAGGTCGAATGGTTCGATACTCCTATTATTTTCTTAACGTGTTTAAATTGTATACTAGAGCAATTCCAGGTGCAAAATTAATCATCGTTCCACAGTAAATAATGTTCATTAAAATGTAGTTATAAGATAAAAATAATAAAAGTTTATTTTGGGAAGGAGTGCAAATTAAAACATTTATAGTTTATGTAAATTTACTCAACTGACAATTGTGGTAAAAATACACATACTTGCACATATATATATATATATATATATATATATATATATATATATATATATCATAGTAAAAACACACGAACGGCTTTACCATATTCACCAGACCACAGCTGTTGAGTATTTACACGTTTGAAACTATTTTTACTTTAACACAAGGGTAAAAGTATAACAAGGGTAGGTGTTAAATTACTCCAACGTCGGTGGAAACTCTGTTGGCTTATACATTTTGTGTAAAATTACACACTTCTTCACAGTGTAGAACCGGTGCAGTACGGTACATTCTGCGATGCCCTGACTGCTCTGGTAAACCTACTAATTACGCTAGACTAGTTAAAAAAATAAAAGTCCGTCTTATAGCTCAAGAAATAAACCCAAAAACTTCCACAGATTATTTTTACGTTAGGCCCTTTATTGCTATGTAAATCTTATATTTAAGATAGTCAAATTTCATTGTTTAATAGTTGAGTATATTTAACATTAGCTGTGCAATATTTTTATTACAATGGTGTACAATAACGACTCAATATTATTTTGGTCTGTTTACTGAGAGTCTACGGTAAAAAAAAACTAAAACTGTGATAATGGGAAACATTTTAATGCAGGGATGTAGGACTTTATTAATTTTTTTTCTCTGCGTGAAGCACAAAGCCTACGGCGTTCATTTTTGGAAATTATGTTCTTAATCATGGTCAACCATGATTACAAAGAATAATCGTTTTTGGACAAAACATTTGCCGGTTTGTACCTTCTTCGGCATTAGTTTCCTGGACTAAAAATGGTTGTGAAATGGGTAGTTTCCATTAAGTATTATTCATCGTTTATTTTGTATGTGTGTCAGTGATTTGAACTGAATTAATCATCCTACTTAATTTTATAAATGTAAAAATTTGTATATGTGGATGTTTCGATTTTTTGATGATTCAATGTTGGTTCCTCAACAACGCCCTACCCGCTGAACGGATTTGGATGAAATTTGGCACAAAGCTAGCTCAAATCATGGATAAACACATAGGCTACGTATAATTATTAAAATTACATCCTTGAGGGAGTGAAAAAAATATGTAAATGCAGTTTCATAATATAAAATCATAGGAGGTGGGTCATTGACCCACAAACAGTGGGTGTGTGTCATTTCTCTACGTCCGCCACACGGTCATATAGTAAGGTCTGTCAACTTCCTATCCTTCTCCTTGGTATGAGATCCGACCGCTTAGTGGAGCTCGCGGCGGCTAGCGAACTAAAGGCAATACTCACAGTTTAGTTTTGATCTTCGTAAATAGATGGAGATGCCTTGAATTTCGTAACGCGCTATCGTTAGAGACCGGAAAAATTCGCGGGTTCAATGACCTCCAGGATAGACTGCACAATCCTTTGCACACTCGGGCAAATGCCAACTGTTCATTGGCTGCTGACTTGTGAGTCGTCTCGACTGGGTGGCCTGTGATTCGACACTTCTATGAGTGAGGGTCTCTAATTGGCCCTCAGTCCTCCAGATTAAGGGGCCCGCCTACCTGGGCACACATACGGTGTGCAGAGCTTCAGGAAAAACAACGCGATTTCAAAACTACTCAAGATATCCGAGTGGGGCCTATTTACGAATAGCATTTAAGAGTTCGCTGAGGAACGAAAAGTACTTTTAATTTCGGATTAAATTTTTAAACTGTATTTTTAGAAGCGTTAAAATGCCTAAAACGCGTGTTTTCAGAGTAATTTTTAGGCATAAAACAATCAGTACAGATTCTTGAAAGCACTTAAGGGGCTTGCATAACACCTTTATCTTCATTTCTCCGCCATATAATGTTATGGTCACCGCTCAAATTTCACAGTTATCCTGTGACGACGAGACGAATGCGTGCCAGTTCAGAGACTTGCGCTTAGAGGCTATACCGCGCTGGAAGCACCAGCGAGCGTCGCGCTTATCATCCCGCCTCACTAACACACATACACCCCTGACGAGGCGGGCCCCTTAACAGTGAACCAATGACAGAAGCAGTACTAAGGTATAATTATTTGAATTTTAGCATAACACGAAATGAACCCGCGAATTTTTCAGGTCTCTAGCTATCTTTTGGTACGTCCGTCACGTCTTGCCTATAGGGTATTACCTGCCTTCCCGCTGAATGCAGCTGAAGGTTGGCGTCCCAGTTTAGCTGATGCGTGACCTTGATGCAAAGAGACTGTGCAATGGTACCAGGCTGTGCATCACAAGAGCTGGCGGAGGGGGGGGGGACAACGTAAAGGCGTCTTTTCTCGCCGGAGCAGCTGAAGGAAAGAGCGTGTTCATTCCCCGCCTTACAATAGTTCCCAATAACTTACCATAAAAACTTAAGAAACTGCAATTCCTGCTGAAGTTAGCATTTGCAATGACGATTAATAACTCCTATAGGTAGAGACCGGAAAAATTCGCGAATTCATTTTGCGATAGGCTAAAATACAAATAGTTATACCTCAGTGCTGCCTCTGCTATTTGCTCACCACTCACCTGGGTGACTCTGGGCCAACGATAGACACCCAACCAAATCTTTATCGAATCACAGGCTGCTACGTTGGGACGTCTCACAAGACAGCAGCCAATGAGTGGGTGGCATTTGACCGAGTGTACGTAGAACTATGGAGTTCATCCTGGAGGTCATTGAACCCGCGAATTTTTCCTGTCCCTACCTATAGGGCCAACCATTTAAAGTGGCAGCAGTCTGTTTGGGCACTCCATGCTTCTCGAATGGTCAACTTTATGTTGCTGTTCAAAGTATCGAGTGCCCAATAGACTACTTATAATACTTGCGGAAAATAATGTCATATGTATTGCCTTACATAATCAGTGACAGTATATAATAGAAAGTCTGCAACTCCACCATGTCAATGAACCACCAAACTGAATTATAAATCAGACAGCAAACCTTTTTGAGAATTCATTTTCCTTATTTATTTATTCCTCTGTGGATTCAAAGCTAAGTCCACGTAGACAAAGTCTCGATCAAAAGCGTGTTATAAAACCAGATTCTTAAGCTATATTAATAATTTATAAAAAGCTTACGCATAGCGATTTTTAGTACATATCATTCTTAAAAGGTTTTGTTATGAATCCACTCCTTTACAAACCGGACAATTTATTGTGTCCAATTATTTTAGTAAAAATATTTAGAAGTAATTGCATACGTTTCTACAATGGTTAAACATCAACAATATCCTGAAATTGAGCGAGTTAAGCCACTGGGTATTTTATAGTGTTAATACAGTTGGCAGTTTAGATACAGTTTTATTACTTCAATAGTTATATAACTTTAACTCCTAAAGTCCAGTTCATATTTCAATTTTGGCATGAATCGTGAGGCAGCCTGAAACTTAAAATTAAATTTTTTATAAGCTCATTAATGTATACAATTTTGTTTTAATAAAACTCTGAAGATTTTAATATTTTTCTGGAATATTTTCAACATTGTATATGTAAATGCATTGCTAGCAGCGCACAAATGGTGTTTTATCTTGGGTTTGGAGTGAAAAAATTACACATATAGTTAAAGTAAAACTGCCATTTTTTTAAAGGTGCTCTTGCTAACAGTTGGACTATAAAAGCTAAACATTCTTATTCAATTAACAACTTAGTTATTAATACTTGAATAACTTTTCTTGTGCTACATGATTTTTGTACGTTACGTTGCAGACACTTTGTTCACATGGAAAGAAACATTAACAGTTATTTTTTTTACAATTCAATTAGCCTATTGATTATTAAAATATACACGAATGCTTAAGTTACATTAAAACTTTCCTGCAAAAGAAAGACAATTTTTAGTTTTACGTTCAAAAAAAATCACAAAAATGTAGAAGTATCACTAACTATAAAACAACTTTTTCAACACAAAACAAATTTTAATTAGGCCAAAAACAAAACATATTATAAAAAGACATGTTATTAAATGGGATTTATTAATCAGCTTATTATCAAACCATATTTTTTTCTTATTGCATTGGGTGTGTTTATTAACTTTTAAGGAAATGAATTTTTGTAAATACATATCTTCTTAAAGGTTTGAGAAATAAAAAATAAAAACTAAAGTCTAAACTTACTACCTCAAATATATTTGCATTTCATGTCCATAGTGCCAGCCGTTTTGAGTAAAACATTTTTGTTCAAAAAGACTATAGCCTATATGTTTTTTAAAGTTAATTTTGGTCTAGTTTTCTTATAATTTTCTAACAGAAAAAAATGAAATGTGTAATTATTTTTTTAATCACAGACACTTCGATTTATTTGAATGGTCTTGGTTAATACTGCGCTGTCAGTCTGGATGTTATCAGAAGCACTTGTAAAAAGGTTCCACTTTAATCCTGAACTGAGTGTGTGTGTGTGTTAGGAGCACTGGTTGGCTGGACGCGCAAGTCCGAACATCGCTCATCGCTGTTCAAGTGTTCTCTTTGCGCGGAGCGGCGCGGCGGTCTACCGGGCGGCTTGACCTTGAAATGAGGTGTGAACTATCGCCTTGTCGGCGTCGGCCCTCCCCACCCCCTCTTTCTCCTTCTTCACACTTTTATTACCCTCCCCCTGCCCACCATCCCTTTCCCCTCGTGCCGTAACCCGTCCGTGGTGGCGTCGCCTTTGTCTCTAAGGCTTACCGCGAGGAAAAAGGGGGCGTGGCCTCATTAAGAAGTGCTACGAGCCTGCCAGTGTTGCCAACCCCTCTCTCTTTCTCTCTCTCTTCCCCCAACATCCTGACTGCAACCCCGCCAAACCACCCAACTCACAACACCTCAGGGCCACCAAACATCCGTTATCTACATCACCGTTAAAACCTAATATCTATTTTCACAACTAGAGGTAGTCCGCGGCCTGGAACTCTATGTGGGCCCGCGGTTCGATGCCCGGATCTGGCATTCGGACCTCGAGGCCCGCAATGGCTATGATGACAGTACAGTTGCAGCCTAGTTCCTTCCCCCAACCACCATCTTAGCCAACATCCACGCGGCAGATTTCGAGATAGAAAGCAATAAATACAGACCAGTTCAAAACCCGAGTGCACTTTGTTTTTTTTTTTTTGTAAACGGAAACAAAAATATTCCACGAAAAAACTACAGTAATTGTAAATTTTAAAACATTTAAGTAGAAAATAGCGTTCGCTATTCTTACCCGGGAATTTACACTTTTTTTTTTGTTGTCCCAGTGTCTCCGATTATTAAAAGTTATTCGTAACCGTTTCCAATATTAACTGCGCACATAATAAGTATTATACAACGAAAAAAAAAAGTGCAAGGATTTAAAATAAAAATGGTTTTGAATGAAACTTAAATTAAAATATACGATTATGCACCAATTTTCGAAAGTATTATCTCGAAAAAAAAAAAACGTATTCCATTTGATTGGCCAATAAATTATACTTCTAACATTTTGAAGGACATCTGCTTCGGTTTTACATGCCATTGGAATAATAAACATTCAGGTTTTTGGCACGTACTGACAGCGCCTAGAAAGCCTGAGTTTGGATTTGTTAAATTTATGGAAATCTTAATATTTTTTGCATTAAAATTTTCCTGTATTATTGCCGGAAATTCTCTAAAATGTACGGCAAAAACAGTACTTTTAGTTACGAAATATTAGTATTTTTACGGAAATGCTGGTAATATTTACGAAGAATCAGTATTTGTTTTTTGTTTTGGGTGATAGAATTTTAACGGCCATATCTGTAATTAAGAATATGAAGAAACAATATAGGAGTATTATGATGTACTAGTATTACGACAACGTTGTTCATTATATTTACGAAAAAAATTAGTATAGTGTTGCTTTTATTTTTTGTGCTAATAGTAAAGCCTGGATATGAGAGATTTTCCTTTTATTTTTTCCTGCCTTCATAAAATATATTTTTCTTCGAGAAGTATTTTACTGGATATATTTAATTGGTACTCTACTGAAAAATGGAAGCAATAATAATAATAATTTTTTTCTTGATATTTGTGAAGGAAACTTTTTTCAATTAATATGTGATTAATTTGAATAAAATATAAGAAGGTAACAACGATGGCTAAGTAGGGATATATTTAAAGATTGGAAAAATTCTTAATGATCGTCGCTTGCTGTATTGATACTTCTCTTTTCAATAACTTTTAATTATTTTGCTAAATTTAAGCATTATTTGCTTTCTTGTCAGTATGCTAGCAGAAAAAAATATTCTGTAATGATAAAAACAGTAGCTACTTATGGTTGCTCCAATAAAATATTTTTTTTGAACAGACAATGAGTTTGGTTGAACCAACATAATGTTTGGTAGTGATAAATACCACTATAGTTGTACCAAACAAAATTTTAGTTGAACTGACAATATATTTGGTTGAAAAAACAAAATATTGGGTAATGATAACAAGCAATTAGTGTTGGTTGAACCATCAACATATTTGGTAGGATGAGGGCAGAGATTTGGTTGGACCAACCATTCATAAAATGTTTGAAGCAAAAAATTTTGCCCAACAAATTTATTTGGTCACGACAACAAAATATTTAATTGCTCATATATAAACAAATTGTTTGTTTGGGACAAACAAATTTAGTTTACACCAACGAAATCTTTCTCTCAGTGCATTTGAGCATAATTGTGTGCTTACGCACCTATACACCTACGCTCTCGTACACTTTACAACAAGCATACTTCTGTACTCTGATACTCGCACACATTATTATATACTTTCACACACACACAGAAAGAAAAATTCCCGTAACTATACAAAAAAATTTATTTGGAAACTAGTTGCTGAGAAATATATTTTAATACCACAATAAATCTATTGTAACTGTGTTCAATACATGGTTAAAGTTATTTTTGTATAGGCTGGATTAAATACATTTTTTGCGATAATACTGAGTATCTATGCATTAGGAAAATTTGGCACATAATATTACATACATTTTAACTGATGTTTCATTCTAACATATATTTTTTTAAACCACAGTAAAGAATATCGAATATTCAACCATTTGACTTAATTTTTTTGTATCATGCTGTTATGTGCGCAGTTTATACTGGAAAGCTATTCAAGGGAAAGATTTGAAAATATCTTTAACTATTGGAGGTACTGGGACAACACAAAGCATAAGTGCCCGTTTAAGAATCCATACCCAGAATTTCTGCGAACACTAATTTGTAGTGATACAGTTGTTTCAATTTAAAAAGAAAAATTTACAAATTTTCTTAACTTTACATAAATATTGCAGTTCCGTTAGTGTAGACAATCTTATGTACTTGAACACACGTAAAGGTGTTGATTATTTGTGTATCCCACAAACTCTTGTCTTTGTTTGTGTGAAGTTTCACTTTTAACGCACCTGGTTACGACGCGCTCATTTTAGCCACACGGAGCATTATCGCATCACCAGACCTGGTTAAGACGGTAGTGTTATAATTTATTTTGCCTCCAGGTTTTCGTGTACTGCACATGATTTAAAAAAAAAAATATATTTGTATTACATTTAATCGTTTATATAATTTATTTTCTGCTGAAAATGGTTTTTATGAACTTAAAAGATAAAAAAATTATATCAGTCATAGAATGTGCTGAAAGCATGAAATCATGTGGTACACAATTTGGCATTAACCGTTCGTTTGCAGCTTTCGTCCTAAAACTATGTATTACTTTCGAAAAACGTAATTTTTATTTCAAGACGAAGGTGGCGTACGAAGCTTAGTCCAAAACCTCGTGCTTTTAGCGCGTGCTAGGACCGACATGAAAATTTGCATTTTAGGTTCATAAAAATCGCTAATTGATGACCTGTTTGGTATAAAAATACATTTAAGAATACTTAAAATAATTCTAAAAAAACATGAAATGAGTAGAGACCGGAAAAATTCGCAGATTCATTTCGCGAGAGTATGAAATTCATACACGTATACCTTTAAGCTTCTCTCGCTATTGGCTCACTGTTCTCCTGGGCGACTCTGGGCCAATGAAAAACCCTAAAGCAAAGCAGGAACGAATCTCGGGAAAACACCAGTTGAGACGACTCACAAGTCAGCAGCCAACGAACTGGCGTTATTTGCCCGAGTGTACAGAGGACTGTGTAGACTATCCTGGAGGTAATCGAAACCGCGAATTTTTCAGGTCCCTAGAAATGAGTAACGGAACGGATTTTCCGTGCCGCACGGTGCGCGCCGTGCAGGTAACGGTACCGCAGCCTGTCCCCACCTCCCTTTGCGACGGCGCACACGTCGTGACAAACGACGTCCGACAGAAAATGGGCGTGGCCTCGGCGCTGTTGTTATCTGCCGATGTCACGCCCCCTTCCGCGACAACAAGTTATTAATCCGTACGTGTCATCCCTTCCCCCCTCCACCCTCCTCCACCATCGGACGGCTATGTTTAGCTGGTTTCAGTCCCGTATCACGTGACAAAAAGTCGTTAGGTTGCCCCGCCTGCCGGGCTCGAGTGAGGACAGGAGATAAAGGCTCGCTGATACGGCTCGGCATTTGTCGGGAATGGCCGCGCCAGTGTCGTTGTTTTTGTCCCATAGAGTACGAACACGGGTAGAGCGGTTCTAAGTTGTAGCGCGTCTTGTCCTTCGTTAGCCTTGTGCGTCTCAAGGGACCGTTTTCATTAATTACGTCACGGTCCCGTGTATGAGGATGGGGGATAAAACCCATCCGTACCTGATAATTTACTACGAGTCATAATTCGCCTGCACGGAAAATATTTTCGTAACGCAAGCGTTCAAGCATCAATACCCCAAGAAGCACCCGTACGCATCAAATATTACCTTTAATTCTAACACATATTTTCTAAAGAATAAACAATTTTTTAAAAAAACAATTAAAATATTTTAGTTCCAATAATAACTTTTTTAGTTGTCACTGAATCTTTTCTAACGGCATTTAACTAGTCGGCGCTTTTTAGGGAAAGTTTAGGTGAAATCTTTCGTAATATCCGAGTGATCAGAGTCCTTATATGGTAGTAAAAAAAGGGTGGGGGTTAAATAAGCTCGACCTTACGTAATTAATGAACGGTCCCTAATGGACAAACTGTCGTCTCTTTCAAATACACAAATTCTGCCAAAGGCACTATAATATTTTCGGTGTGCGCTCTTGCAATTTATAGGATGCCATAATGCACAAAGTTGTTTGTCAAAGAAAATAATCCTTTAAATCAAATTATTATTTATAAAAAAAGGTCTGGGGAATTTTTTTAAATCTATCTTATTTTAGTTCTACAATTTCAAGTTTTAGGCCTAGTGATGTATTTTCAATATTTTCAATATTTTCAATATTTATATCATAAACGACCACGATTTTCTTTGTTTGGTTAGGTTCGAATTTTGAAAAGAACCGTTAATTTAATCAGTAACTGTTTTTTTTATCGATGTTGAGTTTTTAGAATATCAACCTACATTTTGTGTGAAATACGCGATGTTATAGTAAATTTTGAACATGAAATGTTTCCTGAAAGGAATACAGAGATAAAACTTGAGTAAATAAATTCTCGCTGTTTTTACATGCAGACGTTAGTGTAAAACTACAAACCAACCATGTTGTGTGATTTTACGTTAATGAAATTTTACTATGACATTGCGGGTGTGAAACAATCAGAAGAATCGCCAATTCAAACGGAAACTTGTTTTTTTTTTTCTCTCACCACAATGTTCAAATTAGAATATAAACCTACATTTGCTGTAAAATCACATGACGTAAGCAATGTGTAGAAATACACAAACCGTATGTTTTTTTTTTTTCGAGTAGGTAACTCACAAAAAAAGAGGCGTGGCTGTGTCATGTACATGGCGTACGTGAATTCGTGTACGTAACAGTTACTTCATATTTTCTATACAAAATATAAAATACGCCATTTTATGTATGTTATAATCATGTCTGAACACAAATGAAGTCGCGTATAGGCCGACATTATATATTTTTGATAATATTTTTTTTAATTTAATACAATATATATTGACTGTAACTATTTTAAACTAATGATTTATATATGCAATCGTTATATTTTGATGAGAGCGGACGATTGAAACTCAAACGAACGTCGTATGTTCTCCGAGTCAAAAGTTATACTAAATGGAAATCTCGAAACGCAGCAAAATGACCTCAAAATTGCGGCGCTTCCCCCTCCACCGCGCGCGATGCGTCACAGTCCACACTTAGCGTAACGAATTCTTTGATCCTTTAGCTATCCATTGGTGTAATTATATTTTGGATGTAGATGATAGATATGTAGCTGCAACACCAAACTGTAGATATTCCCCGATTTGGTTATCTGTCGTTGTTTTGAATTGCCTCCCACTATAGAAGAAGTTTAAAAGGCGTATTCACGTCAAAAAAAAAAAAGTAAAATTGCAGTAACACCGTAGGTGTTTTGTTTTTATAAAACATGTATACAGTGCTGCGTGTTGAATTGTTGCGTAGTCAAGTCCGTTGCTTGTTTGACAAACCTTGCGTCAGTGAAACAGACGGGACCCGAGAAGTGAAGGGAAGCCTAAGATGTAAGTACATCAAGTTCTGTCCTTGCCCGAACACGCCCGAATATTCACCTTCGGCCAAAATCGGGTTCAATTATATATATTTATATTTCTCTGTTTATTTTAATGTAGCTATACTAACATAACTAACCGTCCATGGTGTTTTTAAAGTGTTTTAATGTAGCTAACCTAACCGACCACTTTTAATATTTGAGTTCATTTATCCTGCGCAAAAATAAAACAAATCCCGAGGTTGGCCGAAGGTGAATATTCGGGCGTGTTCGGGCAGGGACAGAGCTTGATGGACATCCTAGGCTTCTCAGAAGTGAAGGCCGCGAAGAGAGAAGAGAAGAGGAGCGAAGCGCCGCCAGCGAGAAAAGGGAACGCGCGTAACCGCCGCGCCACGCGCACACGTGCGTTCAGTGCGGGGTTAGCCGGGGGAAGCCCTGGGATTACCCCTTTTATCACGCCAGAGCATCACGGGATGGTATAGGGAGGAGGAAAAAAAATTTGAGTGAGGAGGGCGCTTCTCAACTTGTCTCGTGTCACGAGTCACGTTGATGGTTTCCCTCGCGGAGAAACCTAAGATTCATTTATTCCGAGTCAGACATCCCAGAAATCCGCGTTCGTGCATCTAGGATGCTGTCAACTGACTAGAAAATTGTGAGAAAATGTCTCTCGTAAAGGTTTATTAGGTTTTGAAAATTACGTTTACTTAGCACATAGAAATCGTTAAACAATTTGTTCTTTTTTTTTCGCTGTTAAAATGCCTTAATTTTTTTTTCAAATCACAGTTAAGTCATAAATTACACTTTCCTTGGTAAAATCTTGTTTAAAAAATACTTTAAAACGTGTTCAAACGAAGTTAAAAACACAGGCCCAATTTGAAAGTATCTAAACAAATAAACAAACCAAAATAAATAGCTTTTAAATTAAACGCAATGCATTTCATGGTTATCTAAAGTTATTATTTCATCAGTCCGTCCGCCGAAAGTTAAAACTTGGGTTTTGACGTATACGGACGGATGGAATTTTTGGGGCCATCTGATTGGCTGCTGCAGGTTTCGTGTTTGAAGGATAAATAATACTTGTTAAGCTCACGGTGACCCACCCCAAGGATATATTTTTTTCTATTTTAAATTAAAAATTTATTAGGTCAAGTTGGTACATAAAAAGAGCGCATGTAACTATGTATATGTACGTAATAGAAGTGAAACTTTTAAGATGTTCAAACCTCGACTCGTAATTATAAAGTAAGGCGTAACACAGCAGAGAGAGAGAGAGACGAAAATATTTCAAATAATGAATAATTAACAATATACAGGTATATTACTCACTGTTGAAATACTCACACCATAAAGAATAAATCTGCGTGTTACTGTTTCTTCAAATAATTCTGCCATTTGCAACATGCCAAATCTTTGAACAAAATATGAATAGTCATAGCAAGTGGCACCATCTATGCGGGAAATGCAGGTACTGTTACAACAGAGCTCTATGCGGCAGGAACGCGAGCGCGCTGGTAGCAAATAAATATTCAAGGCACTCACAGCTGATTGTATAGGATACCTATATCAATTTTCTAAAACAACCGCATTCGCATACACATTGTCTTAATCTTTCATTCATTGATCTCTCTCGGCTATAGGCCTATATATAGGCCTATATATATAGGCCTATACATATATATTTATATATATTTGACGGAGGATGATTCATCGCACAAAAAGGAGAACGATAACGAGCCCAGCAACGTATACAGCATAGTGCTCTCTTTATATCTCTTTGCCCAAGTAGGTACTTATTCTCTGTCATTTTTGAGTCTGAAACGTTTTCAAAAGAATGTTTCACGAATACGTTGCATTACAATGCGGATTTGAAATTTTACGCTCATCGCATCCTAAGACGTTTTACTTCAGAAACCCCTATATACAGGCTATATATTGTTTTCTTTCTGAAAAATTCCGTACGTGTATGTGATCGAAATTAAAATGGAAGTTGAAAATACTCAAAATTGGGTATGTGTTTGAAATCACGCATAAAGGTGTTTTTTTGTTTTGTTTTTTTAAGCGGCAAAGAACTTCGGGTATGTCCGGGACTGATCGGGAATGACCGGAGGTCAATGAACCTAAATGCTTCCTGCTTTGCGTCACTACTCGCGCGCTCCTGACGGCGGGTGACGCAACTAACCTGACATTACAAAAATATTGTTACTTCCGACAGCTCAAATGTACGTAAGTCGTTAAACGATGGAACTTGCTTTGCCATACACACTTATTTTACTGCCTTTACTTTGCAAAAATTGTATTAAAAAGGCCGCTTTATGTCAGCTATAGATACATAGGTTATATTTTCCCCACAATTTAAGTTAAATTTAGAATTAAACCTTAACTAACTACACTGTTAAAAATTTTGTGTGGTTTCGCACAGGAAATTAAACAAACGATTACTCCAGCATAAAGTTTTTTTTCGCTATTAGTTTCACAAAAAAAACATATCAAACAAATGCAATTGTAAAAACACGCAGTTGTAAAATTTCAATAACATTGTTTGAGACGCTTCTGCCAGTGCAAAATTTCACAATTAAATTTAACAGCGATAACAAGGTGACAAAAGGAATTGTGAACATCAATAAATCGCATTCCGGCAGCTCATAGAGTGATTGGCAACGTTCCAAGGCCACTTAAGACGTTGACAGATTTCTGGTCCCAAGTTACTAAAAGTTAAGTGCTCCTTAAACAACTATCACGCTATCGCCCATCGAGGGCCATAACCGACGACTTCATTTAATACGCTATAAATCGTTGTCCCGTTAAAACACAGGTGTCAATTTTGGTTCGGGGAACTGAATAATTTTCCAATTAGTCCGGTATAGCTTCTTCTTTTTTTTAGACTTACTGTCTCCTTCCTGGGCGAATAATGACATCGCGTCATCGAATGTGATAACCCCCCTTTTTTTTCCATAGCCGTCATTAATTTACAAGAACTTCCTTGTAAATTGGCTGGTGTGACCAATCGGCAGCCAGGGGATAAAATTAATTAATCTACGACGTCCAGCCAACACAATTTTTTTTATCATGATGCATTCAACGAAAGAAGTAAAGTATTCTGTCCACCAGGTATCAAACAGCTTTAATGATCTTGCAACGAAAGTGAAAAAAAATGTACGTGCGTTATATGTTATATTAACTTGGCGTGATAACTAACTTTATTTTTGCATGCAAATAATTAATATAAATAAAATAATGAAATGACTTAAGTGATATTATTAACAAGATTGGTAAAGAATTAATACAATAAAATTTAAAAATATTTAATTAACACTGATTATTTGATATCAATGTAAATACGTCTATAAAATTAAATACTTTTTCAGTAAAATAATAGATATATATATTAATTAATAATGAAAATCAATAAATACGCAGAATGATTATTAGTATTTATTAATTTTGATTATGTATTAAATAATAATGAAACTTATAATGCAAATAAACTATACACACGGGAACAACTTCACTAATATAAATACGCTTGAAAATTACTAAAATTTAATATAAATACAGTAATAATATTTAATATAAATTACTAATAATAGGCCTACTAATATTAATATTACAAATGTTCAATATAAATTAGTAGGTAATATTCAATAATACTAATATTCAGTATGAATATGAATATTCGATATAATTACACTTTTTAATAATATGGACAATTATTCAATATCAATTTTTAAATTATGTGATTTTAAAACATATATAATTTTCATTTGTATGTAACATTTTTTTTCATAATGTCAATTTTTGTTACATGCTGCGCGTGCATTTTAAAATTTTAACCTCTGCATTTTTTTCATAACTTGATCAAGGAAGTATAACTTCAAAGAAAGGAAAGTGGCACGATAGTAAATAATTTCTGCCTGCCTAACGTAAACATCCTAATTTTTACTTTTACAGGATCAAAAATCGTTAATGCTCGGACTCACGCGACATAATTTTGTTATTTTATTTGCTTGTAATTTTCTACTTCCTGTCATCCGAGAGCTTCTCCTGAAAAAAAGGATATTACGATAGCTATCTTCAATTTTATGTTTCATGTGAAATTTTTTTCTTAAACAGATATTTTCTAAATGATACCACATAGAGGTAAGAAAACACCCAAGTTTCACTTACGTTGACCTTCTACAGCTCTGGTTAGAAAATTTGTGACATAACAGAAAAATACAAGGGAGCGACTAGAATAAATGTACAGGAAAATATCTCCATTAATAGTAGCGAGAAGGAAAAATTAGCTTGTGTGAGCGAACCATAAGCATGATGTGATGTCTGTTCAGGTATTGGGTACTTCAAACGGCAATCGGTAACGAAAATAAAACCGTAGATGTACAGTATGTCTATAAAAAAATTGTCCCAATTATAAAATTTCATAGTATCAACTGTTAAGCGTTGTAGACTGCTTTGTTGGTTTCTCGTTCGCAGCGCGAAAGAACGTTTCTTTCCCCTATTTGTAGAGGGTGAACCTGTAAAATATTTTGACGTGACAACGTCTAATAAATCGATGAACGCTGGCTGCACGCACGAAAAATTGTCCCGTTACGCACATTGTCCCGTTACGCTCATTGTACGCTTGCGACGCATCTATCTCTCTTCCACTCGATTGGAACAACCATCGATTTGACTTTTTCGAGGCACATTAAACTTGAAACACTCCCAATCGTTTCCTACCTTTCCTATCATCGTCCTCACTGAAAAAATTTTTTTGTGGCATCCACAAAAAATTTATTGGCCACCACAAAATTATTTGGTTAGTATACACCCTGCCAAATAATTTGTGGTTGCCACTAAATGTATTTTGTTGAAAATATTTTGTTAGCATTACAAAATTACTTTTTAACTACCTAGTAAATGGTTTACTAGATAGCACTAAACTGTTTAGTTAGCTTAACAAATGTATGGAAGGTCAACAAAATTATTTTGCAAGTACAACAAATACATTTTTGTGGGTCCCAAAGCACAGTGTTATGGACCCAACCAAATAGCTTTGTGGGTTCCACAAATTTCTGTTGTGGTCACCAGAAAATTGTTTAGTGGTCTACACAGAATGGTTTTGTCAGCGGTACCAAATAGCTTTGTGTTTTCCAGAAATTGCAATTGTGGCAACCAATAAAGAGATTTGTCTGCACTACTAAGTAGCTTTGTAGGAACCACAAACTTGAGTTGTGGTCACCAATTAATATTTTAGTCAGCACTACTAATTACCTTTGTAAGTTCCACACATTGCAGTTGTGGTCACCAATAAACAGTTTTGTCCACACTACTAAAAAACTTTTTGTGAGTTGCACAAATTGCCGGTGTAGTCAGCAATAAATAGTTTTGTCTGCACTTCTAAATAACTTTGTGGGTGCCGCACGTTGGAGTTGTGATCCCCAATAAGTAGTTTAGTCAGCACTACTAATTATATTTGTGGTTTCCACAAATTGTAGTTGTGGTCACCAGTAAATAGTTTTGTCTACACCACTAACAAGATTTGTGAGTTCCGCAAATTACAGGTGTAGTCACCAATAAATAGTTTTGCCTGGCCTTGTTGGGTCCACGAACTGTAATTCTGGTCACCATTAAATATTGTTGTGGATTCTACAACACAGTTTTGTTAGTAATTACCACAAAGTTTTTTCCTTGGATACAAACATTTCATTAGTTCATTTCATTCAATGTGTTAGTTTCCTAAAATAGCTGAATATTCATACAATTCCATTTGTATGTATAACATTTGTTATTAGTCATAAAAATTTACGTTGCCTTATTGTACACATATTTTATGTTATTTCAAGCAGTAACACCTAGGCTGAAATTTTGAAACTATTAGAAACATAATGCGAATCACACATTTTCATATCTTGTAACAAACCAAAATTTTGCCCCTATGAAAATACAGCCAAACCTGCTGTTTTTAGGCTCCTATAGTTACTGCTATTCATCTAGATAATGATTAGGTGCAATGTCTTAAATGTGATTATTTTTTTTATACAATTTTTCAAGATGTTACTTTAAAATTGTGTTGGCCTCCACAAATAATTTGAGAACACCAGAATGACAGTTAATTTAAACTGTATTAAAACCATATAATCTTCTGAAATGTTATTCAAATTATGTGTTTTTGAGTGAGGTTAGTCTGCTACGTAAGTATTTTATAAAGCTAATATGATTCCTCTAACAAAGTTTGCATCTAACTGCAATAATTTTACTTAATATAATAGAAATGCATACAATCTCCCCCATCGTAATTTGTTCATATGGATTAAACTTGCACTAATATCTGGTATGTAAGGAAGGCATACAGCAAGACCCTGTTTAAACATTTCTGAAAACACTTTATAAATGTATGATACAATTGCTGTTTACACATTAGTGTTATTTATGTGTATACAGTGAACAATGTAGCTGTGGAACCGTTTCATATACTTTATATAATGCATTTAACACTTGCAATTGGGCGACCACCCAATTACAAGTTCTAATAACCCCTCATCACCTTTAAGCAATCTCTCATTCACAAGTTTTTATCTAAAAAATACTGCTCAGTTCTTATCAACCACCTTATCTAATATATTAACTGGTTTTATAGGAAAAGAAAAATCAATAATGATAAACATTAAATCTGTTAATAAGAAATATTTATTTACTACATAAGCCTAGTCCTTTCTCTACTTAGGCTTAATATTTCAAACTAAAATACATTTCTGTACAAGAAACAAGTTATTTTAAATTTTAATACAATGTACGATATGCTAGTATATCTTATACAACTTACATATACTTTACATGTCATTTAGTATCTCCACTGTCTCTACATTTTAGAAACACTTATCTGTTTTACAAGGTATGTTTTAAAAAATTTCAAAGTAAGCAGCCTGCTAACGATGCCTACATTATTTCGGATGATAAAAAACTATCATATATTTTATGCTTTGTAATAAACATTTTTATACAGCATTATGTAATATCAGTGTATGATAAGATTAATATAAAAATTAGAGTGGATCCCATGTTATGCTAAATTTTTAAGTAAATTTAAATATTATAACTCATTGTTAGGTGCAGACTGTATAAAGACAACAAAATCCTTATACATATTAACAATATTTTCCACAAAATAGAATCAAGAATATTTGACACAAAATGTATTAAACTATGTACATAATCAGCAAAATGCTTTTAGATTTATTACTTGATACAAGTTTCAGCACAGACACAAAATATTTCTTCAGTCTGATGTAAAATATAACTAAAACCTACAATATTTTGCAGAAGGCTCTATGTAGGGAAGTAATCAAGTTATTGCAAATCTGGTTTCGAACCAACCACCAACATCTTGTTCATGTAAAAATATTTCATATTACAGTAGTAGTTGTAAGAGAAACATTATTTTCATGACATTATTCAGCCTATGATAATATCAAAATTAGAGTGCACCTCATGTAATGTTATAATCTTGAATATTACATGAACATTTAGCAACTCATTGCTACATATAGGTAAGCAACCAAAACCTTATCCTAAGGATATTTTACACAAAATTATGTTACGTACATAACCTTTAAAACTTTTTTACATGTCCTCTTATTTACATTAATGTATACACATTTCAGCAGACACAGCATTGGCTGAGATTTGACACGAAACATTTTTGGCAAAATACTGACACAAAAATTATTGAAAAAATATTTCTTCATTCTGATGTAAAGGGAATTTTCAACAATGATAATAACTAACCCTCAAATATTTTGCAATAAATTGGTACTACTAAGCAAGTCCCAAGATTCAAAATTTGGTCACTAACTTTTATTTCAAATAAATCACTTAAAAAAATTAACAGTAACTTTACTGATTTAGGTACAACACAATGCTAAGTACATACAGCAGTGAAATGCATCACTGCTCAATTCTAAGTAAACAGCATCAAGGGGAGGCCCTTAATTACATTATTAGCTAGTTTTTAAAAACACAATGTCAAAACAGTACATGAGGCTTTATATGAAAGCATTGCGGGGAAACTAACCCTCACAGTATGATTGATATTTATTTTAAATATAAATATTGCCAGTGTTACCTACAGTGTCATAGATTTGTAAATAAAAAAATGATCACTGCAGAAGTTAATTATAGCAATATTTAAATATTCGTATCTAGCGTTGCCTTTAATAGTTGAGCGCAAAACACGTATCAAAAGTTCTTAAAATATCAAATTTAAAAGTTTTTGCCGGCTAATTTATCACTCAGTTAGTTATGAGCTCTTTAGTACTCTACCACTGGGATAGTATCTAGTTGCAATTTACTCCTATTTGTACACACATACCTGATGAAACTATTTCTTGGCATACAATTCTTTAGTTATTTCATACAGCAAAACATTTTATTTAGAACTCACTATTAACAATCCGAAACTTCCATTTTCATTTTAAAACTTCTCTTTTTGTTACAAGCCAGCAAAGATATTGCACTTCTTTGCAAACACAAAGCACATAAAATAAAATAATCTTTTCTCATAGTGTTCATTCGAGTCCAAAGACAAAATAATAATTATTCAGTTTCATAGTGCTGTGAATATGGCATATTTACAGCATTTATTGCAAATCTGGTATCTAATTGACTACCAACTTTTGGCTATGCCATGTAAACAAATTTCATATTACAGTAGAATCATTTTTCACTTTCCTAAGGACCAATGGAAAATGGTGTAACCTAATCAATAAGTTCATTACAGTTCATATGTAGTGTGTTTCATATAGTAAGCTAGCAAGCTAGTGAAGCTGCATGTAGAAAGAGAGTTACTTAGAATTCCTCACAGGAATGAAATATTTGGTTTGGAATTAAATCCGTAAGTCTAGTCTTGCAATAGATAAGGCACTTTTTCCAGTGTTACATCACAGTTAACACTGATTTAAACTATGACAAAAAATTGCTACTTTGGGGTATCCACTGAAATTCTGTTCTGGAATTCCCTGATTTTTTCATGTCTTTCATGCAGTAGAACCATTTTATGTATATAATCAAGAATATAAAACCTATAATACCTTTTTTAAAATTTCCGATATCGAAAATTGATGCGAAGTTGCGTTAAATTGCCATGAACATAAAAAGATGTAACACACAGAACATTGGAGATTTCCACCGAGGAAACACACAATTCTAATGTTGCATATGTTTCGTACAACTAAAAATGAACTTTATAGCTTACTTGTACAGAAAATGTTTACACAAGTCACTGAACCTCTTAACACAGCATGAAGTAGGCAAATAAAATCATTCTATAATGAAATCACTGTACCTATGGGAGCATTGCTATTTTCCCTAACATATTCCCTCTGGTTTCAGACCTGAACCAAAGAGAATCACGAGACTACCATCTGCATGTATGGTCAACAAACGATATTTCCATTTGCTAAAGAAATGTGAAATGAATAGCAAGTAAAGCTAATAAATTGAACTGTATTGTGTACGGGAGAAAAAAATGTAATGAAAATTACTTTTACAAAATAGCTGTACGTAAACTTAATAGTAAAATTGCAAAAATTGTTGATTCACATTAAATTTTATTCATAAATACTTAAGTGTTGTGCAATGTTACACCATTTTCCAGTACTGTATTAACATAAATTAAGGTAGACTATGCATTAAGTAATTTTTTATTATTTAATAAAGTTTATAAAGTAAAAATAACAAAACAAATGGTTACTGTATTTACGCGCACAATGGTTTAGAATGAACATAAACAAACACTTGTAAATTTGTAGAGAAAATTGCAAATTGATTATGATTTAAATGGAACATAGGAACTGCCATTTGCAGCAATATACTTCCACATTGGAGTAAGTTCATTTATTTCAGAATGCATCATACAGAAACTACTACCGACTTCTTTAACTTCGTAGCCAAAAAAATGTTCATCAAACCCAAGGGTTTCGTGTTTTTGCAAAACAAAACACAGTTCCCTATCACTATTCAACATAAGTATCTGTACTTTTCCAAATACTGGACAGTGCTCTTCATACCCTACTACCAGCATTACACCTGGAATATACCTAATACCTCCAACTGTAACAGTAGAAGTAACATAAACACTCTCAGTCATTAAAACTGGAAGTGATGGGAGAAAACTTTCATAATTTTCAAGCAAATGCACGTTTAGTTCTTTGCCTGACCCAACTTCTGTGACCTTAGAGAATCCTGAGTTTACAATAAGACTGTTGCACAGCTGGAGTTGATGTTTTGTGGCTAGTGTTAATGGAATATTCCTCCGAGAAGCTACAACATTGGCACCCAACTTGGATTGCCTGTGTTTGGATTCAAAACGCATTGACCACACACCCCGAAGAGGGCCAACCATCCTCATTATATGACCATAGTGTACAGCAAAATGGTGCTTTGGTTTCAGATGTTTACCAAATAGATCCATGTACAAGTTATGGTGTTCAGACACTAAAGTTTCTAACAAAATACTGCAGTCCTCTTGTATACCTCTTGCTGTAATAATTTCAATCACTTTCATTAGGGAAATGTACAGATCCCAAAAAGGATTCTTTCTTGGAACTTTGTCACCAATTATCAGAGCACAGAGTCTTGAGAAACACCACATTTCTGCAGCAGACATTGACCAGTTTTTATTAACCAATCTATCATATGGAATTGTAGGTGGTGGATTATCATCCAATGGACTGTACCTGAACATCTGAATTCTCGAATTTAGTGTATCAGAGGAAAACATTTTGCATTCAATAATGTAATAATGCATGATCTCAGACATTGTATACAAACATATTCCTTCAAAGAAATCGTGCATTATATCGATAGATTGATTTTCACATACGTGGAAATTAGGAACAGAGTTCCACACACATGCTTCCCTGATACCAGTGGCAGTAACATTATTTAATTCAACATCTTCTATATAATTCTGCTCTGTTCGAAGGATGTGGTTAGCTTCCGTACATAAGTTTCTAGTTTCAATTTTTGTTGCCTTACACATCCTACAAGCATAATTTGCAGAAAAACTCTCCACAAATCCTAACACTGAATGCAAGCCTAAGTTGTCCCCCAAAACAAGAGTTAAGGCAAAGTATACCTTCTGTTTACTTTCAGAAAGTTCAATTTCAATACCTGTTGTTGCCAAAAATGTAAGTTCCTCAACAGCAGGCTTAAAAACTGAAGCATTACCAAATGTTTTTCTGTCCTCGGAATGGAAAAGTAACAACAAAAAAATGTTCTGCAAGGCTGACTGATATTCAGGTGGAAAACAAGGAATACTAACATACATAGCACCCAATTTGTGAACACCAGCATGTGAACCCAGGGGATTGCCTATTTCATAATCATCAAAATAAACAAATAAAGGTAAAACCAGCTTACCAACATATGACAAAAGTATTTTTTGCCACAATGCTCCCTGAACAAAATTTGATATTACAGAGGCCTGACTCAAAGAATTAATATATGCAACTGTTTTGTTCAGAACATCTGGCATCTGAAAGAATGCTTTCAATACTTTTCTTAAGGGAATGAATTGACCCATTGTAATGGTATTGCATGCTTTGCCTGAAGTTTGAGATGTGGTTGTAAAATGTCTGCCAATACAGTATCTTTCTGGAGCTATATAAAAACCAGATATTTCGAAGTGTTTTAACCTCACATGCTCTGTTGACATGTGAGAAAATGGATCTTGTAAAATACTAAACATTTGTGCAATTTCTGTCTTTTCATTGACATCAGCACCATATTTAACAAGTAAATCAAGAACTCTTTCTTTTAATATATCCACACCCCCTTCTGACAACAAGTTGCCAAATTCTTGTGCTATCTCCTGGACATGGCTTCTTGTTAAAGTAGGTTTTGAATACAAACCAGCTAATAAAGAGGCTATCTGGTTTTGAAAACTGTCTTTGAAGTGGCTTAAAGTTATTTCTAACTGATTTGTGCTGTGGAAACTATCATCTAGATCAGGGGTAGAATCAGAATGTTGCATTGAATAATTATCAAATGAATCCACAGAACATAGCACTGGCGAATCTGAAGAACTCTGACCTGAATTGTTTTTGAGCTCGTTTATTGAATTGGTAGTGTTCTTTGGTGTCGAAGGGATCTGTTCCAATATATTTGGAAATGAATGAGCGCATTTCAAGTGACGTTTGAAAGATTCTAACCTGTCAAATAATCTGATACAGCTTCCTTCGCAACATACAAATTTGCTTGTGGCTGTTACACTATGTATTAATTTCATGTGCCTTATTAAAGAGTTCACACATGCAAAATTGCTGAAACATATATAGCATTGAGGCATTTTAAACAAAAAGAAATAAAGGTTGGATCCAGAGAGTACAGGTAACTTGGAATTATGTTAATTCTGAAAGGATGGTGTTAACAGATGTTAAGATCTTATCAGTTTTGCTGGTAATCTGATACACATGTTTTTGTAAAACTAGCCAAATATGCTGAGACTCTGTTGGGTACTGTGCATTCAGAGCCCAGAAGGCTTTAAAACAACAATCAATTGCCTTCACAGGTGTACCAACTTTGTAGATGACGTTGTCTACAGCAACATAACAAGACTCAATTTTTGATGTTTCTTCACCAACAAAATAAACGCTAGGCTGAACGCTCAGTCCTAATGATGCAGCCTTCACCTTGCGTTGCTCCATGGCAACTTTGATGTCGCCAGCAATCTGAAATCAACAAAATATCCATGTATGATTACTATTACGAAGTACCGACATGACATGAACCAAGAAAAAACCCAGATGTAACTAATATTTTTATTTAAAAATCATTCTGCAATATTGCATGGAACATAACTGAAAAGTATTGTAAGTAGGAGAATAATGGGAAACTAATACAGTAAAACCTCAGTATAACGAACTTGAAGGGACTGATTTCGGGTGTGTTTGTTATAGTGAGGTTTCTTTATAACGAGGTGAATTCAAAACTACAAGTGATATTTATACAAAAAGAAATTAAAAAGAATTGAATGCATGACGCTAAGGGCCGCTCGCAGAGTAAGGTATGTAAATACAAGCAAAAACTTTGACCATTAAATCAAATGGAGAAATACTTTATTTTGCATCAAAGTGACAACTATGCAAGCCTGTATAATTTTTTTTACTAAGACAAACTTTTTTGCCTCCCTAACCAACACCATAGGCTACAGAATTTTTAATTTTGTGGTAAAATATATTGCATTCTTTTTTTTAAACCATTATTGTAAACAAAAAATAATTATAGCACCGAAAGAAGTTAAAATGTGTCCTAATCATTACACATGGTTTTGTGAATCCATAACCTAATTCATATGTAAACAAAAGTAATTCATCAAAGCTAACCTCCAAACAATAAAATACTCTAAGTAGAATTTATTTTACCACAATTAGAAAACAATTCTTAGACTCCTGCGAATTTTAGATAAGTAAAACTTCCACAGAATCTAAAATAAATATCGGCATTCATGACAACAAACGAACGAATGCGTATTTCCACAGAAACAGATGTAATTTTTGTAGGTGGGATTTGTGACAAATTTTCTTGGCGAAGTTCGGAACATCTATTAATTGAAGTGAATTTTTTTCCCCGCTAGTGGTGGTGCAATGAGTAAGCTTCGAAGTGCGTTTCAGTACGTCAATAGTTTTATGGTCAAAGTCAGCCAATATTATAAGATGCGGGAATATTTGTGTTTGTTTACCGAAACGTAATATTAACGAAGCAAATTGTATAAATATGAAAATTCTAAGGAAATGTTTTGAAAATTTTTAATTGTGCTTTCGCTGTAGCGGGGGTTTTTGTTGGAAATATGAAAAAATACTTCGGTTTTTTGATGTACAAATACATAGGGTTATATGGCGTTTTGGTGGGACCAAACAACTGATTGGTTATAATGAGGATTTCGTTATACAGGAGTTCGTTGCAAGAGGTTTTACTGTACTTTGACAATGAATGCTCATTTGGTTGGTTTTAGGACTTAGGAGATTTAAGAGCAAAGTAGTAACAATTTATTATTACCTTCAAATGGACTGCGAAACTCTCTTGGCACTCCACTCTCGAAGGCCGCCATGTTCTGGTCTTAAGTTTAATGGTTGGGCTGGTGGGGAATATACTTGCAAGTATTAAAATTACTTGCAGTGCAACATCATCTGAAAATAAAATGCCGAGATTAGAATATTGGAAAAGAACTGCAACAAGCGGATGTTTTTCCATACCCAAGGATTGACATTTCCCATGACTGACCCAGATGACAGGTAAAACCTAGTTTTCACAGTATGAACAATTTCCAGCACAGCAACACCACAGAAACAAACTGACTTAACTTAAATTATTTGTGTTTTATATGTCTTCATACTAAAGGCACGGTTAAGTTACTAAAGTTACTACACTGTAGCAATTCTAACCCCAACTTAAATGTAACCATTTTGACCACCAAACCAAGTAGATACTCTTACAAACTTGTGGTTTCATGAAAACAATACGTATTTAACTTCCACGAGTGTAGGTTCTTAAAAAACATATTATTTAAGGCGTACAAATTATCATCCTAGCATAATCATGCATTCATTAAATTATTTTGGGAATAAAAATTAACAAATTATTTATAGCATTAATGTTTTAACAGCAAATACTCTAATCAAGGTTCGGCAAACATAGTCGTATTTCGACAGTGCTATTCTTTGCTTACGAGGGTTGTTTACTATGCAATAAATTACAACGAAACAAGGCACAAACTCGCCACTCGCCATGAACGAAACTGTGATTTGACTTATCAAACTTCCTACGTAGATGTAGTTTGAATATTGAAAACAGTTCGCAACACATTGCTGCTGCGTTTATCTGGCGTTGGAAGTTTGAACTACGTTCGCTCACGAACTGCAGCTTACAGTCAGCGTACAAACTCGTTCACAGAATTTCAATGACTGACTTTATTCCTCTATATTTTTTTCCACAGTTTAATTTGTAAAATAAAAATTTTATGTTTTGGTTAGCACTTATACTACAACACTTATAAAAATTTTAACACAGTATGGACTAATTTTGATTTGTAACATGATTATTATCACTTTTGTTTTTTGTTAAAACCTATGCAAATTATAACATGTTTTACAGTAGTTGAAATTTATCATTCAAACAAGTATCCTAAAATTTACGACAAAACTATTACAGCTCCTAATATTCAAATTCGTATTCGAGAATATTTGGGTATTCATACTCAAATCCTATTCAAAGTAAAAAACGGATATTCGAACAGGCCTAATTTAATAATTTATTTTATAAATTTTAAACTGGCCTAGAACTGCATTTTGTACATGTATAAATAAATAAATATTTTCTTTTTGCCATGGAACAAGTTTAATGCAATTTGTTAGCAAGATCCATTCTAGCCTATGGACTTAAATAATGAATGTTAAAGTACATACCTTCAGAAAGGTCATCTTTCACCGCAGCCAAGAAGTCCTTTACCTTCGCATCTTTGGCCTGCTTATTCTGCAGCAGTTTTATTACAGATGCACAGAAATTCGGCCAAGCACGGAAAAAGGCATTCTCTTTGTCTGGGAACAACTTGGCGAAATCATCTTCCAGCTAATAAAAAAATAGAATTAAATAAAAAAACAGAAACTGCTGTATAACGTAGCATCATTTTCATGTTTTATTGTTAGGGACCCTAGAGAATGGCAAATGATTCTGATTTTGATGCAAAAAATCGTGAAAAACCGTGTTAAACATTTGGCATTTAAAACTTAAAGCATTGTTATATTGCTGCATTTAGAAATGGAGCAGTATTACAATTTTGTTTAAAGTTTCATGCTAAGCTGCTGCACAGTAATAATATGCTAAAATATGCTTGCTATCGTGTAATCAGTTAGTGGCTAGCAACACCATTTTACCTACTTAAAAATCCTTCTGTTCCAGTTTTCTTCTAAACCTCCAGCCCTAGCCTGTTCCATTCCCACTGTTTCTGTTTTTAAAAAAAATAGTTACATGTGTTACTGTAATATTACTATGTTTGGAAATTAATGTATGGTGTGAATAAGAATAAGAAAGAAACTATTAGTTACAGAAATAACAATACGTACTTACTGCCCTAACTAATGTTTTCTGCTGGCATTATATGTTTAGCATTATTTCATAACAGGTGTGTCGTACATAGGCAGAATGAATATATATTAAGCTGTTGCTGTTGGTCTAACTAATTTGTCTGCTTCACAAGATTTTGTTGATTTCTTTGCACAATAATCTAGCAAAACTAATATCAAACCTATAGAAATGTGTAATATGCTGATACCTAGCAGCAAAATATACATGTATGCACTACACTTTCTTTCTCTACACATCAATAGTAAACTATATACAATATCTAACAAAACGCAAGCATTTGTTAATGGACTTTTGTCAAAAAATTAGCACTTGGTGAGAAAATTAGCAGATTTATTGAAAATGTTATAACATCCAAATTTTGAGATATTTTGCAAGCCAATTTTTTTCTGGGATCCCTATATATTGCTAAGCTTTACCTACCAATGTATAGCCTAGTGACAGTCTTAATGCAGGGTAGGCAGCAAAATAATCAGTGATTTTTCCTTCTTTGCATTTCAGGTCTCTCATGCGATGTTCATGCGTACATTTCCACGCATCTACAACTTTGGCCCACGGTTCCACACAATTCTTCAACCATAGTAATGTGTCTGTGACTTCAGCCGTTTCTTCTATGGCTTCTATAACAAAAATTTTTATCATAGGATAGGCAAAAATGACCTAAATAAAATAACTTCCTTTATTTACATCATACATACCACCTTCAAATGACAAATCTGCAGATGTATGGGAGGTAGGAACTGCAGCCAACACCTTTAGCTCCCTCACAGCATTCCTAACCTTGTCAACGAGTTTGCCTCTGGCAATTTTCTGAATTTTTCCAGCACGTACTGGTGGAATGTAGTAAGTTTCCTGTTTGCAAATCATACATAAAGTATTTTTCATATTAATGACTACAACATACGTGTCATAAGTACAAATAAAATAAAATAAAAAATTAATGTAATATAGCTTACCACCCTCTCTTTTGGAAACAGCTCTGAAATCTGTAAACTGAGTTGTCTAAAATCTTCATGCTTTAACCTGAAAAAATAAGTTAAATTAACCAATATGAAGTGTTTCACATGTGCTTTAAATAAAATTATTCATGAATTAAATCGTAGATAAAGGTTTTTATAGATCGGATCTCCCATAGAAAAGGTGTTGACAGCAAACGCAGCGCTCCCGGTGCCCAATAGCTTACTATTCACATGTCTTTTTCAACATGCCTTAATATATACCTTTGTTTAACATGGGCCACATGCCTGAACAGTCCTGAGTCCTGCCCAAGATCTTTTGACTTGTTAAATTAAAAAATCAAGCATCATGTACATGGAATCAAAATATAAAGGATCATGCCATCAGGATCACGAAATAACATTGGATAAGTGATATGGGACTTTTACCCTGTCTGCTCAATTATAATAAAAAGGTTTCATGCAGTTTGAAATATAATTATATATAAATTTTTGTGTTTTAGTATAATGTTTCTCCACAGAAACTAAAATATTTTTGGTGTTCAGCATTTCAAACAAAAAATTCTTATAAGCTACAATGGAAAATTTTACGAAATGTCGTGTTTAATAATCATTATATAAGCTGGCGGAATCACAATTCAGGTAGAGATTTTAGCGTTGTTTGTTCTTTGAAACCAATGATTTGTCCAAAATGGAGTCTCTGTTATGGTTCTGAAAAATATTTAAATTGTTTGTATGTTTGGTTAGTTTAGGTTAGCTACATTTCAATCTCGTTTAATAATGCGTGTGTTTATATACTTATATTAGATTACCTAATTTAAAACCAGAAATAACTTATTCGCCTCATTAAGTTATGTGATTATTCAGATAAAAATACGCCATGTGATGCTTTCAACCTTCAAAATTCGTGTGTGCGTGGCGAGAAAACTTTTGTAACAATTTAACTAATATTTATTGTTTTAAGTATTATTACATTTGTTTGTGTGATTTGCAATGGCAGGCATTTAAATATTACGTTACGAAGTTTATTTAACATCTTTCTTTAAGTACTTAATATTGTACCTACTTAGCATAAAAAAACATTGGAATTTTTGCTTTGTGTAAATTTGTGGCTTATTTGACGTGTATTGTGATAAATACAATACTGGTAACATAGTTTCCATATTACGTAATTCGTTTTTGACACCAAATATTGCAATAGTGTGTCATGTTTTGATGGAACAAAACTATAGTGGTAGTTAGATTATGCACATGTATTCGTTAAAAGTACATCCATCCCGGAATTGAAAAGTACTCGAAATGAGTCCATTTATATATCAATTTCCCACAATGATAAGTGATTGTGAAACTAAAGGTTATCCTATTTACCCTTCCCTATCTTGCAAACAGAGCCAACATTCCTACCACGCAAATAATATGATTGAAAACAACACACACCAATGAAAACCCACACCTGTATTTTAAATAAATGATGAAAGAAGATATAGTTGAAAAATTTTGTTGATAAATTCATAAGATTGTTTTCAAGAAGCCCCTACACCAAACAATTACAAACTTTGGTAAAAGTTCCGTATTGCTTATCCAGGTGTATCCAGATATACCTTTGATTCTAATGGCATAATCCTGTACACCTGATCCTGTGTTATATGATGCTTATCTTTTTTATCAGTGGGAAGGCGTGTAGTCCCGACTTGTTTCACGCGATAGCGCGAAACCTGATGTAAAAAATAAATTACGTATATGATAAATAACTTCAGATTTCGCGCTGTCGCACGAAATGCGTCGGCGCTACGCGCCTGCCCACTGCTAAAAAAATAAGCATAATGTACCACAGGATCAGGTGTACAGGATCATGCCAACAGGATCATGCCAACAGGATCACAGGTTAACTTGGATACACAATACGGAACTTTTACCCATTTTCCCCCGCACCATGAGATAATTGCCAGATGTTTATAAAATTTTATAATTTTGTATTGACTTGCAGTTATAAAAATCTTAATGTACACATTCACAATTGTTTGCTGAATCAAGAAACACCGCATAAAATTTATTTAAACCAAAATTTTTTACACTAACCTAAAAAGTTGCGGCAAAGTAAGCAGAAACAAACTAAGAAACAATTACTTTTAAGTGATAAGAATTTTAAATTCTATCAAGTAAGCAGAAACAATAAACTAAAAAAGAGTACTTTTAAGGGATAAGAATTGTAAATTTTAATAAAAAATTTGTATGTTTGTAGTACTTTTTCTAACATAAAATAAAGTTGTTCATTTCATTACACAATATATTTCCCAGATTTTTTTTTCCATATAAGCCATACCATTCATTTTTAATTATTAGTTTTGTATTTATTATACATATTACATAACCTCCACGTCCATCCACTAGAGAAAAAATACGAGTATAATAAAAACATTTAACTTTTAATAAGAAATGGTCCTTCACTCGTGATTGGCCTTCTACCAGTGACGTCAACACAAAATTGGACGTTGCCACACTTCCATAAAGACATTTCATAAACCCGACAATGTTGATTCCGGTAGCAGCAATAGCAGTTTCAAGAATAGACATTTAGCTGTCTAGCGGGTTGAACCTTGCGGATCATTCCGCTACCAGAATTATTCCGGCAGCGTCAAGAATAAGGCCTCAGGTATCACTGACTAGTAACCACACCTATGTGTGATGAGAAAAACATAAAATATGCGCAGCATGTACACGACATGTTCCAGAAACGAACACAATATTTTTTTTACTGAAGCATGTAGTCACAAAAGTGTTATTATGGCATTGTTTTGGAATGAAACGTGGACAAAAATTTTTATTGCAACAATAGTGAACAAAACTGTTGAAAACACAAACTGCAATGTTATGTTAATTTGTTTGAAACTAGTTTATGGAAAACTTCTAATAGAACCATTTGACTATTTATATTAAGTGCATAACCTTAAAAAAATCTGTTTGTAAACATTAAATAGCAAACTGGCACAGTAGACATTTTTTGTTTGTTGTATTTAGAACTCATTTAACTACGTTCGTAAATAAAAAAATTGCTATCATAACTATGAGCTGCAACATTTTAAGGGTTTCTAGGTACCTGTAGCTGTATAAGAATTCACATGCATGAATATACTGCTTATAATGCTGAATAAAGCAATCTGGCCAAATGTAACTGAGCATTGGTCTTATTTTAAATAAACTTACTTCACATTTCCTTGCAGCCTGTCAGCAACAACAATGTTCACAAGGCTGCGCCTGTACTTTTCAGTAAGTCCTCCAGTGTTATGCTGTACAGCCAAAACTGCCTTTCCGCTTGGAGTTGAATTCAACAAATCTGGGAGTGAAGTTCTGGGAAAATTTTTTTCTGCAGAAATAAGGAAATTTTACATTCAATAGAGTACCTATTATGAGATGCAAAGGGACAACATTTAGTGGCAAATTTCAGAATGCACAGCATTGTGATGGACACTCAATTACATGCTGGGTCATATCATATTTAAGCATGAGCTATATGGGCCCAGGGACATGGCACCAAAATTTGACCATGTGCAATAAATTAGATTGCATGAATAATGGAAAGAAAATTCTCGAGGAAAATTATAATTTTTAATGCATTTCATTTTACAAAAATTGACAATTGACAAGTCAACACACGCAAAACTTGTACTGCATATAAAAACTTCCTGAGAAACAATTCTTGTACTGTTTGTAATCCAAGATGAGAGAAGAAAAAAAGAGAAAAATATATGTATGTGAACATGAATTGTATTCAAACCTGTTTTACTGCAATAACACCTGGTACTAAGCTGGTGCGACATGTCTCAAAGCACTATCCGGGTTATGAAATAAACTCAAAATTTCTATATGAACCCATTTATGACTGACATTAAGACAAAAATAGATACATTTCGTTACTTAAACATGCCTATTCAAAATGGCAGTGATAGACTAAACATGTGAATAAAAATGAATGAACATTCAGTAACTGCTCTTAAATTTTCTGTATGAGATCATACAGGGATATTTAACAATAACACTTTGCAGACAAGGGAAGACTCGTTTTGGTTTGTAGGTGTTAGTTTGTCATATTAATTGTTTATGGTTTGTAAGGAATGTGATTTTAACAGTTTATTTTAATTATTTTGTAATAAATGAGTACGTGTGTTGATAGTAATTTGTTTCACATAGATTTTAAAATTTTTTACTATAGTGTGACAAATGGTAAATAAAATGTGTGGTCTGTGAAAGGTTTGTTTAATTATATAGGTAGCAGAAAAAAGGGGAAAGATTGCGCAGGAGGGGAGAGGTAGGGAAATATATTTTCTTGGCTCCAGAGTTGAGATGCAAATATCGGAGAAAAATATAGAATATGAATATATCAATTACTTTTAAAACTATTCACATATTCACCATGAATATTTTGGAAAAAAATATAGATACTTCAATATATCGACATTAATATTTTAAGATATCTTTTTCTACTGAAAAAATAAATAAATAAATATAGGCCTACTGTATTCCTCAGTTTTATTCAGTAATTTCTATAAAAAATATATTCTTGATCTTGTTTAAATACAGTAAGTATAGATGTTTTACATACCTAACGTTAACGTCAAAATATTTGGACAGTAAAACTCTCATGTTTAGTTGGTGCTGTAATAAATGATTTTAGCAACATTTCTGATTGATGAAATTTTTTCATTTAAAATGTCCTTTTTTTTAGAGCAGGTGCATGGAAAAAACGAAGCGATAGAGGCAGGCAGTCGACTTGGGCGCAGACATGCGGCACGATTAACGAGTGCAAATAAATGCTAATTTATTGAAAACATTGTAATTTTCAATTAACTCCTTCTTTGTATTATACAAAATAATGATAATTCTGTAGTCATTTTTTGCGCATTAACTAAACCGTACCCTGTAAAATAACATTGTTATTAATGGGGATAGCCGAACTCGCGTTACACGAGTTCACTTAGCGCGAGTATTTCTCGGAACCCATTAATCGCATTATGCGAGTCCGAGGTGTACATACTGACTTTTTAAACCAGCAAAAACAGTCTTACCGTAAATAAGGCCAAAACAAAAAAGTACATTAAAAAAATAGTAAACTACATTTCAAACAGACCATGGCCCGAGTTTCCAGAGCTAGTGGCTTTGCTGCTTCCAGAGCTAGTGGCTTTGCTGCTTCCAGAGCTAGTGGCTTTGTTGTTTCCAGAGCTAGTGGCTTTGCTACATGCCTGCTTATTTTCTGCACTAAATTCAGTTTGTGAGAAGGATGTGTCATCTTGATTGTTTCCATCAGATGTTAGCTAAAATACAGTAATGAAATAACTTTAAATTGATACAGTTATGTCTATTACCTTGTTCTTAAGCCACAACTTAAATATTATCACTTACACACTGCAAGTTTGAACTCCCATTAGGTGAATTTTCTTCAACAATTGCAATTGGCTCTAGAGTCCCTGAATCAGAGACTGAATACTCTGCAATATTGAAATCATTTCCAGCTGCAAGCTACAAGAAAAATATTACATCACAAATTATTAATGCAACAATTGAGGTGTCATAGCATGTATAATTTGTGTGTTCATGTGTGTGTGCGTGTGTGTAATTTGTTGTTTAAGAGTAAAATAATACTTCACTAACCAAAACATTTTTTGTTTTTAGCTCTTCAACTCTTCTTGCAAGTTTCACCTGTGGCCCTACTTTAGGGACAAGTCTTGCAATTACATCAGGAGTCAAACACTCCAATGCTTCCTTGTCTATTTCCTCCTCTGTAAAAGATGTCAACTAGTTATAAGAGCAGTAGTTTTAGATAACGAACGAAGCTACTACGAGTAAAGTCACACGTTAGAGATTTCCATAGTGCATACAGTGAAACAAAATGGTTTTCTACTAATAATTCTGTAACCCTTGTAACAAAGCACTTCTTCAGACATCATGTAAGAAAGGAAGTAAACAAAAAAGTTTTGAAGGAAAAGTAGCTCTGTGCAGCCAACCGTAATATGTAAAATTACCCTGTCCTAAACGTCATCACCCTCCCCTATACAGGCCTATAAAATTATATGTATATATGTATTTGTAATCAATTCCAAATTGAGGGTGGGATAGAACCCACTTCCTTCGCCACAAGGATGACTATGACCGTCAAGGACTTGACTACTCTACTTGAAATAGTAAGGCTACAGGAAATTAAGTTTCACAATTTATTTATAAACACAGCATGCTGAAATTTTTCACATATATATCTAGGTACACCTGACTAACCTTGCATTAATTGCCTTAGTATGTAGGAAGTCTAGACATTTTTCAATGTGTAGAGAAGTAGGGTTATGTAAATACTGTATTCAGTATGGCGATAAAAATTCCAAATTAAAAACGGTAATTTTCATTTCAGTAAACAAAGAGTGGCAAAAACTGTAGTAAATGATTGACTTTGATATATGCCAAGGTATAGCCATACATCTTGCATTTATATTTCGTGGTCTACCAGTACTTAAATGAAAAAAAAAATTCTGTGAAAGTAAATGTTTTCAATAGGTAAGCCTAATGCATAAAATAAAGTTGGAGTTGAAGACATATTTGCAATAGCGTAGTTCCTTAATATTAGTCACCGGTTTGGTTCAGCAAGTTCAATAAGAAACTGCTGAGAACAACTTGTCATGACATACTCCATACCCTATTGTTTAAGGGTCTTCAGAATGAAAAAAAAATACAGTGGTGACTAATACATATTAACACACAAAATGGGATTTTTTTTAACTAGGTACGGTACACTGATAGGTACGTGAATTGCAAACAAGGTTCGTGGAGGCATTGTTAGAATCATTTGATAGTTACAAAGTACAATTCTTAATACATTCCTTCAAGTAAATTTTAATCAGTTATTGCCAAGTAGGCCTAAGATTTGAATTATGCTCCTCAAATCAATGATATGGGTGTAATTATTAGACAAATCAATGATAGGGTACACAAACCTAACCTCAATTGATAGTGCAGAGTTATAACAGTTATAATGTTTACCTATACGTCCATAAATATTTACGAAAAAGCTGGTCTTCAGTTTATATTATTATCTTAATTAATCATAAGGATTTAATGAATTCATAACATGACTCACATGTCTTGGGTACGATAGGCTACGTTTCGGCCCCGACCACATGCAGATGGCTAACCCACATTAAAATCATTTTACACAAATTTATCAATAAAATTGTAATAGTACATATATATTGAAAAAAATTAAAATTAGAGAAATGTACTTACCTTCAAATAGTTCTGTGAGATTACTCAACCCCCATTCGCATAGCTTCTGTCTCGTATAATCGTCCATCGCCCTCGTCCATAAAAGAGAAAATGTGCTTTGGTAGCGGTAGCGGAAACCGTGGTGTGATATGGGAATAGTTCCGTAAACGAACACTGCGCACGCGCCGTTTAGAGTTTTTTTTAGACCACAGACCACTCCTGGTTGGCCCACTAAATTATTTTGTGCGCTATAGTATACTTTATTAGTGCCAACAAAACTTTAGTAAGAAACACTGTTACAAAACCCCAATAGTGTGCTCCACCAAAAAAACTTTGCAGAGCTGACAAAATGATACATTATGTACAACTAAATATCTGTGGGTGCTACAAATAATTCTTGAAAGACTGGGTTGCAAAATTTATTTTGTAGGTTGCCACAAAACCATTTCTTTCAGTGTAACCTTAACAAAATAACACAGATTGTAAGAAGTTAAATAGCAAACATGTTTAAAAGTTATTGTTAAAATAATCTCTTCGTTAAATTAATAAACATATTTGAATTAATGAATGCAAATAAAAGTAAATTTATAAATTAAATTGTAGATTTCATTTCACTCCTTCTTTGTATCCGTACAAAATAGTGATAATTCAATAAATATGATTCAATTTTATTCATAAAAGTAAACAATCATTTCATTAATGTTTTGTTATGACGTTGTCACGTTAAACTATCGTCCGTAGACCGACTTTACAGACAACCAACTTTTTTTTGACAATAGGACGGAGCCTCTTTTCATTGGCATATATCTGTTCCAGAGTGGTTGAACATCGGAAGTCCCTGACCGTTGGATTGGTCGTAATGGTCGAGACGACAGAGCTCTTTCTAGCTGGCCTCCACGTTCGCCTGACGTAACGCCATGCGATTTTTTTTTCCTTTGGGGCTACTTCAAAGTTCTTGTCTACGCTACCAGAGTTGTGACACAAAACTCAAGAGATGTGTTAACCAAAGTGTGGAAAGAATGGGAATTTAAATTGGATGTGTGCCGTATAATTAAAGGTGCACATATTGAACATTGGTTAAAAAAAAAAGTAACTGTACCTTCAGTTTTATGTATGGTTTGTTGTAAAAAGTCTTAATGAAACTTTTATAATAAACCATTAAAACTGACATATTATTATATGGACACCGTGTATAAAGGATAATATTATAGAAGTTAAAGCTTAGAATGAAGACGCTAAGAAGAATATGTAAAAATGCCACCATGAAGTGAGCATTGTTAAATAAAGGCTTTAGCAACAACACATCAGTGAGTATTAATCGTTAAACTCCATCAACCCCCCTCCCCTTATCATTAAATAAGTTTTCTTTTCAGATAATAAACGTTAGTGGGGATTAGGTCTCATTTTGACGTCAACTATGAACATGACAAATATTGCACACACCAACTACGTGGGATCTTCCCTCCATGGCTCTAAGGGTGACGCGACCATGCTCACCAAAGACCCGGTCGCCCTTATGTGCAAGGTAGTTGGCGGGAGTAGCCTACAGTCTTTTGGTCCTGGACGAACCTGTGTGTCCAACGCTCAGTTTGAAGTGCAAAGTAAATGGCGGAATATTTGTCAGATTTATACCACCCGACTTGTTGGCATTAAAAAATATTATGTTGTTTACTTTTCTAATTTCAATTAAGTTTTTTTTTTAAATTCTGCTATTTGTTAATTTATTCTTAATTCATAAAATAGCCCGAGTTCTTTGAAAGGTCCTTGCGGTGGCTAGGATTGATTTAAGGTTTGTATTTAGACATACGCTCCTGCTGTTTATACTGTATGTCATAAGGAACCTCAATAACTGACTAAAAAATTGGTTGTCTGTAAAGTCGGTTTACGGACGATAGTTTAACGTGACAACGTCATAACAAAACATTGATGAAATTATTGCATACTTTTATGAATAAAATTGAATCATTTTTATTGAATTATCACTATTTTGGTTGGATACAAAGAAGAAGGACGATGATAAGAAAAGTAGGAAACGAATGGGAGTGTTTCAAGTGTAATGTGCCTCAAAAAAGTCAAATCGATGGTTTTTTCAATAGAGTGGAAGAGAGATAGATGAGTGTAACGGGACACAGCGTAACAGGACAATGTGCGTAACGGGACACTTTTTCGTGCGTGAAGCCGGCGTTCATAGATTTATTATACGTTGTCACGTCAAAAATTAATATTCCAACACACAAAACAGAGCCAAAATCAGCGAACGTCAAAAAAATAACATTCCGAAGAAGGAATTCTTCAGAAAAATATTACAATACAGACGGACACAATGGGCTAAAAATAACGAGACAGTTTCATAAAGAACATAAATTAAAGACAAAAATGACCTCGGATAACCCAGCGACAAACAGACCGACCCACACGATGTTATTTAATAGATAATGTGGGCCACAAAACGACAACACATAAACGCACAGGTGGACCCAGCGATGTGAAATATATTGTGGACACAACAAAAGGTTTCTAAGAAAAATAAACAAAATCGTATTGCCTGTCTGTATTTTTGAATACTCGCTTGTCAATTATTTTTCCGTTAGCCAATTAGAAACCTAACTTAATTAACTGTAAAAAAAAGTTCGAAGTGTTTGTACGGAATAAATTTTCTCAAATACCACTGACATTATATAATTAAAAATTAAAATTTTATTCAGTAACTATAATTAATTTAGAGTTTGTTTGTTGTGATTTTTAGAACGGTCACGAAGATAATTAGAAAAAAATTGGCCAAAAATGATTTCCGTACCATAAGTGAGCGTGTCTTTCAGTACCTACTCGTCAGAGGTCTAACCTCGGTCACGATCAAATTCACGGGGTCTACTGTTAGAAATACACTTATAATAAGAATCTCGGGAACGAAAATTAACGTAGAATACCTACATAAAAATAATGTCGAGCGTTATAAATATCTACGCGAATTGCGTTTTCGACTACATTTATTGACGCGAGTCACACGTAGTTTCCGCGCCCGCCACTAGAATTCGCTACCTGAGCAGCTACGTCGACTATCGAATCATTCGAATTGCATAGCGACATTTAAAACTATTTAATAAAACAATGCGAGCAAAGCGAGGAAGATTTGAAAAAAAAAAGCTGATTTTTGACCTTACTTTCAACAAGAAATTATATTAAAATACTGCCCATTTTGTCAAAAAAATTCGCTAAACAGTTAATACTGTAAATTTATCCTTTCGTTTTCGTGAACTTTGGTTCGCACCATTCACCGCAGATGGCAGCACCGTGGTGGTTACACATTTCCATTATATGCGACTTCCGTTCCATTGGCGATATTACTCCTGCCAAATGCCGTGTAGCGAGAGCTGAAATGCCACACAAAATACACTAGAGACAGTTCTATACTAACAACACAGGCGAGAGTGTGAAATATAAGCAAGCGGCAAGAGGCGTAACTACAAACATATTTTATATAATTATATAAGTATATAATATTATCTAGTGCCAAACATTATTAATTTAATTTTAAAAAATTTAAGAACTGGAGGTTTATATCTCTCATAAATCTGTACCATGATTAAAAAAAAATATTTTTCCAAGAGAAAAGAAAGTTATTTTTGTTGCCATAATGTTGGCACCATATGTATTTAACAGATACATTGTTCATACTGTGAATACCGTTTGCCATCTATCGGACTGACGTGACAACAACGCAAGGTTTTAACACAAATTTCTTAGAGCTATCCGGTATTAGTTTCTAGTGTATTTGATATTACTGCTGCCAAATGCCGTGTACCGGGAGCTGAAATGCCACACGTCAGAAACCTGCGTGGACGAGCCGAGTGCTGGGCGCCAACTCGCCAAGAATACGATCTTCACCCGCCTAGTGTAATCTACACTCGCTCAGCTGGTGACGTGTCACACGCGCGCGCCAGTTTATTCGCCGGCGAGTATAACCAGCAAACCAGGTTTGAAAGAAGTCGACTGTTTTTGTACACACCATGGGCACATGAGCTAGATAAACTTTTTTTCTTATTAATATTCCTTACCGATTATTTTAATTTAGATATTTTAGTTTCTAGCATAAATTTGAACACGATTTTTAAAAAACGAATCTTCTTAAAAGCAGCAGTTAGGGTAACGGTTAGAGCCAGCGTCTAACGGATTGGGGGGATATCCGTCCCCCCTTTTTGAAGTTATGAAAATAATTTGCAGAAATTAGTGAAGACAGTATGTTACTGTGACAGAAGTCTTGTCGTCTACAGCTACTACTGTATGCCCATACGTCAGTGCGTTGTTGTCACTAGTAGTGTAAGATTTATTTTTAAATTCTAAATTTCAACGCACAGAGAAAAAGGTTTGTTTGAATAAAACAAATATTTGTTTATATGTGGCGAAACAAATATTTACTTGCTGTAAAAAAATATTTTGTTAGCTTAACCAAACTTGGTAAGTTGATTCGTTACACCTAACCAAATATACAGTTGAGTTGACAAAATCATTTTGGTCGGGTCAACAAAATCTTTCCTACTGCAAAATATTTGTTTGAATTAACAAAATATATTTATTTCGCCGTATACAAACAAATATTTTGTTGAGGTCAAGAAACCTTTCTCTCAGTGCGGTTTTTATCAAAATTTCCCTCACCAGAAAAAAAAAATTCCTGCATCTACACCCTCCTCAGAATTTGAAAGTACTTCGTCGCCATTTTGATAAAAAGTTTGAACCGTCAATGCGAAACTCCATTGTGTACTTCATCGAATATCAGCTACCCCGCCGAAAACACGGATGGCAATAGAAGTGCGCAAATGCATTGGGCGCATCTAAGGAACACTTGCCTATTTGCCACAAGCTTTCTTGCACATTCGCCTGTACGCTCGCGCACTCGTGCACGTATTTCAAACACTGGTTTACCTCACCACTTTCCTATACCTTTCTAACCGCCAAGTTTAACTTCTTAGGCCCTTTCTACAACGGCACGGAAACGGAGTCGAAGGGCAACCAATGAGACTGCATTTCAAGATTTACGAAACAATTATTTATCTAACAAAAATTATGCTTCGAGGTTATAGCACGGGCAGAATTAAAATTTACAATAAAAATTAAACGTTTAAAAAATCATATAACGCTAATTATTCTTGTACTTTAAATAATTTCTAACGTATCTAGAACATAAACAAACATGGCGAACACCGCAGTCTTCTATTGGTCGCACGGATCAACGTAAACGTAAGAGCTCAGCATTGTCCAGCTAATCCTTACGGGTCCGTCTCCGTCTGCGTGACGTTGTGGAAACGTACTTAGTTAATTCATTTTTTTGTCTCGTGTAACGGCTCTGCGAAGACAAGAGTACGCGTCTATGATGCATACCTAATGAGGATGTCTTGAAACGAGACGGCAATTAACGAGGACAGCCGGACTAATAAAGAGGGATGGTAAACGGGAACCGGGGGGTGGGGGGGGGGGGGGTAAGGGTTTGAGACGAGATAAGAACCTCCGGAGATCGTAAAGAAGACCAAAATAAATTGTAAAAAAAGGGGCCAACGTTGGATGTTATCAACTCCCGGGGCGCTGACTGAGTTACGACTTAATGAAGAGGTCGCGCGGATGGCAATGCAAGCGGGTTTCAGGTCTGGAAGGTTGGCAGCAGAAAAAAAACAAAAACAAAAAAAAACTGGAAACAGTTTTGCCAACCACCAGCGGATGGCATCTCTTTTGGCGTGCGCTTCGTGTCAAGACGACTAATAAATCCACGTTCGTGCATCTTCGTTTTTTGAAAGTCTTAGTAGATATTAGGTGCAGGGCATTTGGTAGGAGTGCTTATGTGAATGGGGCGGAAGTCGCATGGAACGGAAATTAGTGACCACGGTGTTGCCATCTGTAGTGGATGGCGAGAACCGAAGCTCACAAAGCCAATCGGAAAATTCATAGCATTAACTGATTAATGAATTTTAATAAGTCTGGTTGTATTTTAGTAAAATTCTTTGTTGGAATTCTGGTCCATGGTGATTCAGAATCGCGTAACAAAAATATTTAGTTCAAAAATTTAATTATTTGTGACTGGTAGAAATTTTAAAAATCTTGTGAGAAAAAATACACATAGCTAATTAGAAAACTAATACACTTTCTCGAAGATTCAATCTGAAACCTTTGGCATAACGTACTTATTATGAGCAATTAGTTGTTTTTCCCAAGTAAGTGGATGCCACTTCAATCTTGGCCTCGTAAACAAGCCAGTCAAATGCGTTATATTAAATTTGTCTGATTCCACAGAAAGAATGATAAGAGAGATTATGGAGTTCTCTCAATGGCATAAGCACGACAAGAAAATATAATAAAAATTATAAATATTGTTACAAATCTGCATTTCTCAGAACCTTTTCACAAACACTCTAAAACTTAAAAATTTGAGATAATACAGTTCATTTTCTCAATAGGAATATTGACTTAATAATAACTTTCCTTGTCAATTGCCTCCCATCGTTTAAGCGAAAAATTTCGAGCAGTACCGAATGATTCAAGAAGGTATTCGGAAGCACCATTAAGTCTGTGGTTACAATGTACAGTAGAATGTCCATAAAAATATCCCAGTTTTTAAATTTTTAATCGTATCAGCTGTAAGCGTTGTAGAGTTTTGGTTTAAGGTCACAATCAAAGAGTAACTCAAACAGTTTTAGATTAGTGCATGCGCGAGTATTGCTTTGTTGTTTTCTCACTTGTAGCGCCACCTGCGCAAAATGGCGAATCCTGAGCATAAAACTTTTTGTGTTCTAAAATTTTCTGAGGGTGAATTATGTAATTTTAGCCCTCTACATTGGAATTTCTTTGTACGAGAGTGGTTGAACGTCGAAGTCCCTGACCGTTGGATTGGTCGTAATTGGTCGAGACGACAGAGCTCTTTCTATCTAGCCTCCACGTTCACCTGACATAACACCATGCTATTTTTTTTCCTTTGGAGCTTTATAAAAGATCGTGTCTACATTCCACTGCTACCTAATTATTTGCCAAAGTTGAGACACATAAATTAAAAGGCTATTGTTTCCATTAGTTCGGAATTTTTAACCAAAGTGTTGGAAGAATTGGACTTAAAAATTTAAATGTTATAATATACCATTGAATATGGGACATATTTTATGGACATATGTACTTTATTTGCGAACGGTCGGAGCCAAAACTTCCTGGAAGAATTCACATTGTGACAATACTTTTAGAAGTTAAAAAACATGATCGATATTCACGGAAAAGTAATAAGGGAGAGGCAGAGAGATGTTACATAAAATGAACCCCTCTCCCACGCCAAACCCTCTTCCTCCACAAACACGAGGGGGTGGGAAGGCTTGGGAGGTGGGTGGAAATGCTAACTTGGTAAAGTGGGGGCAAATAGCAACACGAGGGGGTAACAACCCCTAGCCAACCCCCTTGGTATAAATGGAGCTGTCGTACATCGCCTCCCATTTAAAGCCGTATCAGCCCGGGAGATATGATGTGGCTGTCAATTTATTCGCGCCCCGCCAACCCTCTATTTCACCCCAGTAGTTTTTTTTTCTCTCTTCCCAAACGGAGGTCCACTCCACGCCGAAACCCCCGGCTACACAACCCCCCCCCCCCCTGCTCAACAAGGGCAATCACAATCCAATTTCGGATCTCACCCCTCTTGATCGCTTCCGTTTAGTCCGCTCTCGGAAGGGAGCTGTGCGCGAGGGAGACAGGAAAAGGTTGTAGCCTCGCAAGGGGGAGGGACAAGATTTAGTGGCCGGAATCACTCGCTGTTCTCGGAGGCTAACTGGGAGGAGGGGTGCTGTTGCCCAGGGCTTTATCCCGCACCTCCCCTTCGCCAACCTCCCAGAGGAACGCTTGCAACATCCTCCCAAGGGGGGGGGGGGGGGGGAGAGACAGACCGGACGAGAATTGTGGTACAGGGGCATCTCCCAGAACTGCATGCGATCAGCTAATGTATTCAATATTCGCCGCACGTCCCTTGGGGGGAAGGAAACCCCCATGCGGTGGCAGGGTGGGAAACATCACTCAGATCCCAAACAAGGCAACTCTTGTTCGGAATCCGAACCGAGCCTCTGTTGGCACAGTTGGAGATACATCGAGTTCCCGGGTGGAACACAACGTTTAATCGGGTCAAAAATATGCCGAGATCATTAAGACAGTCAAATCAACGCCGGAAAACAGATCATTCATTAAGGGATGTTTTGCTAGTTGAAGTAAATTACCAACCAACCTAGCAATTGCGAAACGTTGGAACTTCCCCCCCCCTCACAGTGCTTCCCTTACCGTGAAACATCTATATTTTTTTTCCCCGGTCTTTTATCATCCCAATGTCGTTGAAACATCAAGCATGGTGTGAGATACGAGTCTTGCTACCCTAGAGATAGTTTTTTTACAGGTGTTTTTTTTTTCCGAAGACACTCGGTTCGAGTGCTGGGACAGTACCGCGTCGCAGGCCCGCGGGCCGATTACGAGCACACGTTTTGCGATGCAAGACGCGGTGAACTTCGAAGACCACATGGAATTTCAAGCCAAAACTAGTATTTGTGATATCTGCACCGACTGTGACGGTGATTAAAGACTGCCTCATCGTCTCTGTCAACATATCTACATATGTCAATTTTAATAACTGACAAATTATAATATCATAAGTAATACCACTAATGTATTTTGAAATAGGTTATTGTTGCAGCCAGTAGGGATGTAGGGACCACCACTATGCTGTTAATAATATTTTAAAATAAAAAAAAAAAGGATTTATAATTTGTTAAAATATTTCAGGATTTTTGTTGGTTGTGTACCTACGAATTAATATTACTTTAAAATAAACTAATATAAAAATTGAATTTTTAAAATTAGTGGCGTTATTGCATACCATTACCCAACATATATAAGGATGCTAGATAGTAGTTGCCTGCCTACTTGATTGCGAATACAACATTCTTCGTTAAGGGGCCCGCCTCGTCAAGAGTGCGTGTGTGTTGGTGAGGCGGGATGATAAGCGCGACGCTCGCTGGTATTTCTAGCGCGGTATCACCTCTAAGCGCAAGGCTCTGAACTGGCGCGCAGTCTTCTCGTCGTCACAGGATAACTGTGAAATTTGAGCGGTGACCGTAAAATTATATGGCGGAGAACTGAAGATAAAGGTGTAATGCAAGTCCCTTAAGTACTTTCAAGAATCTGTACTGGTTGTTTAACGCCTTAAAATTACTTTGAAAACATGCGTTTTAGCCATTTTAACTATTCTAAAAATACAGTTGAAAAACTTAATTTAAAAACAAAAGTACTTTTCGGCCCTCAGTGAACTCTTAAATGCTTTTCGTAATCATACCCCACTCGGATATCTTGAGTAGTTTGGAAATCGCGTTGTTTTTTCCCGAAGCTCTGCGCACCGTATGTGTGCCCAGGTAGGCGGAGCCCTTAAACTCCAACCATTGATGACGATCTGGCGGTATGTACCTTCATCGTTGAGTGTGTACAGACATTTCGGACGGTATTTATCATACCGGTGCTACTTGATATGCCATTCATGTATCAGTTGGTGGTGTGAAAGATTAGCGACGTAATTTGACTATAATAATTATTAAGTGAAATGACACTCTAGTGGCACTTAATTATTTTTATCATAGTGTTAAGCAGTTCAACCTATTTACAATGAAGTTTAACGTAAACAATATTTGAGATTAGGATCAGTTACGGTAGTATATTAATATATGTATGGCATTATGTTTTCTATGGCAATACACAGGTATTCCAACATTAAAAACATTTTTTTTTAATTAATTGCTAAATAGAAATAAAATTTTAATCTAAAAAAATATATTTTATTTATCAGTGAAAATTATTTTTCATAATTCATCTGACAAAATAGTTTATTAAACAAACACATACTATTCAGTGCTTGTTTAACTTCGACGTTTCTAATGTACATCATGGCCCACAGGTTTTGCGCTTCATAACGGAACACACTCCGCAAGTTGGTTCGTAATCACGGTATGCGGTCTGTGTTTCGGTGGAGCGTGGAGAGTAAGTCTTTGCCACGGAGAAGAAGGTAGCATCACCAACAATGCCATAGCCTTTGCCATGGATTTGAATGAAACATCATCAACAATTATAACAGTCGTTGCCATTTAGACGAAGGAAGCATCACCAACAATGCTACCATTGCCATGGAGACGAAGGAAGCATCACTAGCAATGATACCAACATTCCCATGTAGACGAAGAAGCATCACAAAGAACGATTATAGTATTTGCTATGGAGATGAAAGAATCATCAACAACAATGATAACAGTCATTGCCATAAAGACGAAGGTAGCAGCACCAACAATGCTGTAGACTTTGCCATGGAGGTGAAGGAAGCATAATCAGGAATGCTACAGCCGTTGCCATGGAGACGTAGAAAGTATCATCAACAATCCTACAGTCGTTGCCATGGAGATGAAAGAAGCATTACCAACAATGCTACACCCGTTGCCATGGAGAAGAAGGAAGCATCACCAATAATGATATATTTTCCATGGACACGAAGGAAGCATCACCAACGATGCTACAGCCATTGCCATGGAGACAAAGGTAGCATCACCATCAATGCTACACCCGTTGTCATGGAGACGAGGGTAGTAATCACCAACAATTCTATAGCTATTGCTATGGAGATGAAGAATATATATTCAGTAATGCTAGGAAGCAACACCAATTCTACAGTTGTTGCCATAATGTCGAAGGTATCATCTCCAACAATGCAACATCCATTGCTATGAAGATGAAGAAAAGCATCACAAATATTCATGTCGTATCATGGAGATTAAGGTAGCATCACCAAAAATGCTATAGCCGTTGCCATGAAGACGAAGGTAGCATCACCAACAATGCTACAGCTGTTGCCATGGAGATGAAGGTAGCATCCCCAACAATGCTACAGCTGTTGCCATGGAGATGAAGGTAGCATCCCCAACAATGCTACAGCTGTTGCCATGGAGATGAAGGTAGCATCACCAACAATGCTACAGCCGATGCCACCCATCCACTCAGACAGTCAGGTAGTCAGACAGACTTACTTTATTCTTGATTAATTTATGTGATTTACTACAAATAATGCGCCTCAAATGAAAAAGTATTCTTTACTCTTAGAGGTAACTTTATATACATACAATTACTACTGAGAGTTGCTTTCTTATATTTATATGTTAGAATTCTTTTAGATATCACTAGATACGGTCACATACATTACTCGTCAACCAATTTTGGTTTAGGAACAAACCTTGTTCTCTATTGTAAAAAATCATTGCTGCATTTGCGTGGAGTGATTTTTTGGAATGCATTCAAAAAATGAAATTGATCTGACATAACGTTTGCCTTTAATACACGTAGAAGATTTTGGAATATGTTACATGAAGGCCACTACAGTACAACTGACAATGCTTAAAAGACTCAATGGGTTAACTTGTGTTAATATTTCAGAATACTCCTACGTCCGCACAGTTTTTTTATCCACCTTTGAAAAGGCTTAACAAGTTTTGTAATATTCAATTACTGAGATACAAAATATTAGAAAATTCCATTATTCTGCAATAAAGGAATGTAGTCCCACCCTCTTCGATTCTGAAAAAAATTAAAATGGATAGTAAGTCATAGGTAAGATCTTATTTAATGAAGTTTTTAGAGAAAAATATCACTGAAATAAATAACAAATTCAAGTTTTGTAAAGCTTAAGTTATTACATGAACACCCATTATCACTTTTAAAAGTTAATAATCTCATTTTTAAGCTCACTTGTACATACACTACCTATTTTATTTTGCTGTTAATTGTCGCAATAACTTAAAAAAAAAAAATCTTACAAGAAATAAAACTTGGAAATTATAAAAACGTACCGCATTGAACAACTCGGTTGATGATGACGCAAAAAAAAATTAGCTTTGCATTTAGCTGCACGTAATTAGGAATTACAAGTTACTAATTAAAATAAAACCGTTTCACAACCTAAATGTAACCCATTCAATTAAAAAAAAACTATAAATTGTTTTTCAATTTATGTTTTTATTGTAAAATTTACGAATACCATGATGATAATTTGACTATAAGAAAAATTATTTTACAAATGTGTACATCGGCTTATACTTATATTGATTTCTTTGTAGATTTTGACGGAAAATTCTCCGACTGTTATGTAAATTTGACTTCTGTTTTTCCCCCACCGCTTTGCAGTTCCTGACATAGTAAAAGTATCTGCTGATGCGTAAAAAAAATTACTAATGAAATTAATGTATTTCAAGAAATTTCTTATTCGCTCAAAATCCCTTTTGTGTTCACTCCCGTAATCATCATCGGTAAGGTTTTTCGAGTTTCGCCTCGAAGTGCAGTGAGTAAGTACCAAGAGGTGTGGCTGTTTTCCTGAACTAGCGCTGCGAAAGGTTCGTGTGTATGGGGGGGGGGGGGGGGGCTGGTTCGCCAGCTAGCGCACGGGGTTGGTGCGGAAGTCAATTTGTCGTAAGTGCCCGCACGCAGTTAAGGACGGGATCCATCGCACCACCGCCGGTGGAAGAGGTGGGGGGGAGGGGGTGGGAGCTAGCCGGCACTTTCCACCCCTCAACTCAACTCGCCCCTTTCACACCCTTCACGCCCCCCACCACCTCTGGCTCACGCCGCTATCAGCGGAACGAGTGGGCGAAAACCGGCGAACGTTGAAACGGCTTCTGGTAAGGGGGGGAGGGTGTTTCTCGCCGCAGGAGTTGAAATTGTTGTTAGGGAAGGGGGTAGGTAGGTGAAATGGTACCCCTGGGGGGATACACCGCCGAAAAGAAGCCAGGGGGAGGATTTGAGGAGAGAAAAAATTTTTTTAGTAGCTCTTCGTCCACGAGAAAGTGTGGGAGAGAAGGGAAGAAATAAAAAAAACTTCAATTCCCCCTCCATTATTTTATGCGTATTTCAGAGCCCCGGCGATAGAGTGCAAAGTTGAAACCATTAGCCTCTTATCGTGGCCGAAATTGCCCCCATATTTCTCGCCCCTATCTTAATAATTCATCGGACCTTGAGAGTGGTTGGTTGGTTGGTTGAGTCGAGAGAAGGCAAGAGCGCGCGCGCGCAGGAATGGTGTTATCTTGGCTGAGGAGAGGAAAGAGGGGGTGGGGATATTCTGGGGCTATCTCCCAATTGGACCACTTCCCCCCCCCTTCCATTCAACCTTTTACATCCCACCCCTCCAGCCGAGCCCAAATCTCCCCGGAGGCGAGAGGAATGGGTTTCGCGCTCAAAGTGTGAAGGATTACTGCCTCCAGGGGATGTGGATGTGAGTGGGTGGGCCGGGGGGGGGGGGGGGCAGGGCAGCCGCCGCCGTCGAAGAGGGTCTTAAGTTCGGCCCCTGGTGAAAGACGGCGCCAGGAGGAGAAAGAGAGAGAGAGAGGGGGGGGGGGGTGGACGGTTGCCAAGCAACCAGGCTCTCCTCTGTCCAATGTCTGGAGTCGGTGGGGAATTGCGGTCTTTTGGGAGAAAAAAAAAAGAAGGGGGTTGTCTGTAAAGTCGGTTTACGGACGATAATTTTACGTGATAACGTCATAAGAAAACATTGACGAAAAATTTCATTCTTTTTAATTTTAAAATATTATATATAGTAATATTCTATGTAAACCTAATTGGATTCAATGAATTTATCCCCTGAGGGTATATATGATTTTTTTTTTAAACTGAGTTTTGATTTCGACATTTACACTTATTTAAGTAGTTGTTTTTGGCTTTGAACAACCGATTAATTTTCAACGATTCAGGTCTAGAATGAAAGGGTGACGAATCACCAACAACAGTCTCTCTTCCACCAAGAGTAACTACATCTGTATGTATTTTTGAATATTTCTCTGGGCCTCCTTAGTTCCCCCTTATACTCTGAAATATTTCGCTTGCTTATTCTCTTTTATTATTTATTTTTATAACTTTTGCTCTTTCTTTAAATATATTGATCTTACTCTTAAGTTTCAATCTTTCTCTCCTATTCACTTCCTTCATTTCTCTATACTTCCCTTTATTTCTCTGGTTTTTTTAAATGGCTGGATCGTTCTTTCTCTTTCTCTCTATCTCCTATTCTATTTTTCAGTAAATATGTCTCCCTGGGCATTTCTTGTATCCCTTAATATGCACACTATTAAATCCGTTAGAAATGTTTGTAAAGCGTATAAATATTAATCAAAGCTTTCTTCCGGAATAATTTTCCATACGACCAACCATAACTGAATGGGGTGTAAAAAACAAGGGTTCGAAGTCAGAAAAAAATTATAACTCTCTTAGTAAAGGAAAAATTGAATCCGTTCAAATTGTTAGTACATTTTATAATTTTTATCCAAAAATTTAGTCTGAAACAATTTTTTATAATAGAAACCATTATTGCAAGGGATTGAAAAAAACCGATGGTTGGAATGAGCAAATAAATAAAACTTCTCTACCCGATGCACTATCGAATCTATTATTATTATTGTTTAACTGCCTAAATATTGACAAACTATTTTTAAAAGAATTTTTGTTCACGCAACCATTACTGCAAGCGGTGTAAATAACAAGGTTTGACAGTAAATAATCATTACTTTTTTATAATAGATAAACTATCATACCCGTTATAATTTATTGTATGAATCCTAAACTTCATCGAAATCTTTGGCTGAAATAGTATTTGATTAAACGAATTACTACCGTAAAAACATGCGTTGAAAAAAAATTATATCCTTGGTATCAATTACGATTGAATTTATTTTAAACCATGTTAACATTATCTTAAACCTTGGTGCAAAGAAAAAATTTATACGACCACGTTATTAGTGGAAATGATGAAAAATAGTGTTTTAAGGTAAAAAATTAAATAATTGCTTAAGTTTGCTCATAATAATACATTAGCTCTAAGCTATTCATGCTGCGTTGTGAACTATTGAATGCTGGATACATTGAGTTAAAAAATATTTGTAATATTTGCGCTGCATCGAAAAAAGTGCAAATATTTAATAGATTATTTTGTTATACTGGAGAAAATAAATATTCTGTGTACATTAAATTCTTAAAATGTTCCAGAAGTTTATAAAAATTTCCAAAATATTTACAGAACCAATGGATACTTCCAAATCTACCTAGATACGCCTGTAAGCTGTACGGAAAAGAATTTTTTAAATTTTATATTTGTACGTTTTCTGTAAGAAATCAGACCACCATTTAAGAATACATATTGAAAAATTAATGAATTATACATTTTCCCTCAGTTTTACTATGAGATATTTTCTTAGTTTAGTATTTTTGAAGTGAAAACTTATTTAGTGGCATTGAGAGATCTTTGGAAGGGGCAAATTATAGAATATCAAAATCATTTTCAAACGTAAACTTAACGTAGGAATGATATCCTATTAGACATTTAATAAATAATAGTTTTATAAAACTCAAAAAACACGCTTATATAGAAAATCCAACTAAAAAATAGAAAATAAATTTTAATAAATTTGAATTAAAAACAGTGTAAAATAATAAAAATGTATGTTATTTAAAAAAAAACGTGGGGTACATTGTGTCAATAGTTATAATTATTTTATTGACAGATATGAGTAGAAGGATTATAATTTTGATAATATCTTAAGAAGCACCCCACGCTTTTTTGAAATAACATAATTTTTTATTTTACACTATTTTTAATTGAAAATTATTAAAATTTATTTTATGTTTTTTAGTTGGAATTTCTATAAAAGCGTGTTTTTTTTACTTTTTTCAAACTATTATATATTTTCAACTTTTTAATTTGATTTATATATATAAGCGTGTTTTTTTTAATTTTTAAACTGTCATTTGTTCTAATCTACTATTAATTCTGTGATAACTATAAGTAACTGTAATTATTTTCCAAATTATTAATGTGTACAGCTGTATTGATAGTCAGTGAAGCGTTCCACATTTACGTAACAGGAATTTTGGGAAGGATAAGGATTTAGAAAGGATGAGGAAAGGACCTTGTCAATGAGAGTGTATAGAATATGTGAGAAAAATTCGGATAGCCCTGACTGGAATTCGAACCCAGAGCCTTCCAATGACATGTCGGCTGCTCTACCATCGGGCCCACGATGTACGATAAATATGGAAGAAAGCGTCCCACACTTTTTTCACAATAATACTAGTATTTTTAATTAATTATTATTATTTTAAGCTTATTTAAAAAAAAATATATTTTTCACTTTTTAGTTTGAATAGAAGGATTGGTGAAGTCTAAGACGAATTACAGTTGGATTTACGGCACCAATCCCAAAATTTGTTGAAAAGAAAACAATTTAGGTTTCAGCCGTGGACAGGATTAGAACCCACGACCGGTGAATCCATAGGTTGACGTCATCGTAGACCCGCGCCATAATCCGCTCGGCCAACAAACCAACTGTCGAAGATGAAATGTAATAATATTAATTTGGTTTTCCACGCTTTAACTTCGCCACATGTAAAAATACGACGAATCATAAATATATAAATTAGGTAATGTTTGTGTTTTCGTCATCTATGCGTTAGCGCTTCGTTCATCCGTTCTCGATGAAATGTTGCATACTTCCTACCTTCAAAAACACGAGGAAGCTTTTTGTGCAGGTGAGATTAAGTCAAAACGAACCCTTGAAGTAGAATTTAAGGTGGCGCACGAGTCGTGTCTGCTGTCTACCAGTAAGTATTTCATGACTGTAGGTACTTATTTCCAATGATCCAAGTAACAAATGAAAAAAAAGTAATCGGAACAATATGAAATTTTGCACACTTCATCTTCGAAACATGAGGAAGATAAGATATAAAGAGATGCACATATAGAGAGGTAGATACAGAGGGGTAGAGAGAGATAGAATGATGTAAACGAGATATGGATATTTATATAGGCTATAGATAGAGATATAGAGGTAGAGAGATATACAGGGGATATATGGAGATATACAGAAATAGAGTTAGTGATAGAGACATGTAAATTAGTTTCACACCTCATAAATTCATCAATACTCTCCCAGGCATATGATCCCGTTAGGGTGTTATCCTGGTTAGGTGAAAGATGGGTCTTTTACATGCCTGACACTGTTACCAATGCCAAACATGGGTTCCGAGAACCAGGAAATAGATTCGCCATTTCCAATCGCAGCATGTAGACATAGAGACAGAGAGAGATATACTTTGTATATGTTTACCTTCTTCGAACAAATAACAAAAATAAAATAAGAGGCATTGCAACACATGCCGGGCATTTGTCTGGTTAATATATAAACAAATAGTCCGAGTCGTGTAAATTGTCTCAAACTCGAGAGTTCTCGGAAGTAGTACCGATGGTCCATGTATCCTTCCGCCCCTGTTGTCCCTGTGAACGATGTTTGTAAACAGCTTCACGTGGTCGTACGTGCTCTTAGAGAGAAACGTCACGTGATGTCGCTCTGCGAGTGACTGTTTGAAACCAGGGGGGGGGGGGGGGGGAAGTTGGATACCGCTTTTGAAAAGTCTCAAATTTGAGACAATTTACATGACACTCCATGGCCAACTACCCCTCCTTCATCTCCTCCCCCCTCCTCAAAATCACCAGGTGACTGACTATAACAGTAGACTGGAAGAGTGACGCGGACTCCCCTGTCACGAAGTTCAAGGCAGAGAACGCTAGTGTGTGCTGTCAAGGGGATGTCAGTGGTGCGGTTAACCCCCCATATCCCCCTTCTACTCTTTCAAACCTCTCCCTCCCCCCCGCCGGCCCATAATATTTTTTTTCTTCCCTTAACAACACTCTTTTCCAACTGGCGCGTCGAGAGTGTTGGATGGCGTCGTCTCGTTCATCACTGTCGTGCAGGCATCGAGTCCCGACATTCTCAAAAACCCGGCCATCTGCCTTCACCTCAACATCCCCTTCCCACCCCCACCACCTTTTTGTCCTTCTCACCAAAACTCGGGTCATGTAATTTTTTTAATGTTTTTTTCTCGCTAAATTCGTTTGCAGAACCAATGGGTACTTCCAAATATACCTACGCCTGTAAGCTGTACCAGAAAGAATTTTTTTTAAATTTTATATTTGTACTGTGTACTTTTTCTGTAAGAAATCAGACCACCATTTTAGAGCACATATTGAAAAAATTAATAAATTATACATTTTCCCTCAGTTTTACTATGAGCTATTTGTTTAGTTAGTGGAAATATATATATATATATATAATATATATATACCGGAACGTAGAACAAAATCGCGTTTCATACCTGAGAATGTTGTAAAGCGGCAGCTTCTTTGAAAAATAAGTTGAAATTCAAATACGTGAAATGATTCGTTATGTTAGCTAAATTTACAACACGAATAATTTTAAAAAAAATTGTAATGTACCTTCAGTTTATGTCACTGACCTACCTTACCGACCATTTATTTTAGTTACTGTGAGACTTAATTTCCAGAAGCTGCGATTCTACAAACTTCGCAAGGAAAAAAATACAACTTTGAATATTTTCGTGTACCCTTATGTATAAGACTAAGTAGCAATAATATTGAATACGAATTAAAATTAATTTCGTTATTTTATACCGCCAAGTTTTTTATGCTACACAATATTGTAAAACAATTCTATTAATGATTCTTGCACTTGGGAACGTTCAAAAAACGTTTTGGGTGCTTACACTATATGTCATAGATCATGTATCATAAAATGTATATAATAGATCAAACGTCATATGTGTTTATTTAAATAAAAATCGCTGTGTTCACCTGCGCGTCTCTGTGTTTTCCAAATCATCTGTTTAATACCAAAGTTGGTTAATTTATTTTCGCTCTGTTGTCCGTGATCGGTTTTTTTTTCCTTTATTTACTGCTATTGTCCTTCCACGAAATTCTGGGTGCAGTCTATACTATTAAATTTTGTGTCGGCTTAATTATAATTACGTGTTTTCTGTGTGCTTGCGTTTTATTTAGGTTTATCTATGATATGCAATGTAGCCAGCAATGGTATACTTTGAAAAAAAAAAGAGTGTGTGTAAGTCAGTGCACGTGATAGAAGTAAAACTTATTTGGCAATTCAAACCTCGATTTGTAAGTACATATTAAGGTGTAAAACAACAAATAGAAAAAGAGAGACCGAGAAAGAACACAATTTTATAATATTTTTGACGTGATGTCTAATAAATCGATGAACGCCGGCTGCTCGCACGACAAAGTGTCCCGTTACGCACTATGTCCCGTTACGCGGTGTCCCGTTACGCTGTGTCCCGTTACGCTCATTGTACGCTTGCGCCGCGTCTATCTCTCTTCCACTCGATTGGACCAACCATCGATTTGACTTTTTCGAGGCACATTAAAATTAAATTGTAGATTTCATTTGTCTCCTTGTTTATATTCATACCAAATAGAGATAACTCAATGAAAATGAATCAATTTTATTCATAAAAGTATGCAATCATTTCATCAATGTTTTGTTATGACGTCACGTTAATCTATCGTCCGTAAACCGACTTCACAGACAACCATTTTTTTTTTGTACTTTGACAAAATATTTCGACATCTACAAAAAACCTCTTCCCAGCTAGTAGGTAATTTTTACTTGCCCTGCGTAATTGACATTTGCACAATGCATAGTTGTGGTGATTGGCAACTGGTCTCCTGTGATGTCACAGGTTACTTGTACAGTCTCTTAGTTTTCTTAATGTGTAGACATCTTAGCTCTCGGAATGACATTTAATAGGGGAAACTTCGTGAATGGAACGGAAGTGGCATGCAACGGAAAGGTGTAACAACGGGGGCTGCTTCTGTGCCAGATGACTGCAAAGGGAAACTATATAATATTAATAGTTTAGCGAATTTTAACAAGATGGGCAGTATTTTAATAAAATATTTTTTTTTTTAATCAGGCACATTGACTATTTTTTCAAGTCTTTTTTCGGTTTTTATCGGAGCCGTTTTATTTTAAAGTTTAAAATTTCGATAGTTGACGTAAATGCTTCGGAAACTATTTCTAGCGGCGGAAACTACTAGTGATTCGCGTCAGGAAAGTTAGTTTGAAATACCATTTGCGTATAGTTATCATGGTCGGCAATTTTTTTTAAAATATACTACGTTATATTTTGTGTCAGAGTTTCGTATTGTAAGTTGTATGCATCATAAAACATAATTTGCTCGTTACCGAGGTTAGATGTTACACATCTCTGGCGAATACTGAAAGACTCTATAATATTATTACTAACTTTGGCCATGAAATCACAATAATTACTCACTATATGAAGGGAACCACCAACGACCTTTTCAAGAAAAACTTCAACCACACCCCCCCCCCCCCCTCCACCATCGTACCAATTCACAATGCTTTAAACGAAACACACAACTCTGAAGTTGACATTCTGGCGTAGTGTTTTACTGAGATCCAGTTTTCTGGAACTAACAAAAAAACATTTGTTTTTTGAGCCACATTATCTTTTTTTAAGTCCATAAATATATCCTCACTTCTGAAGGCACTGTCCCATTGTCAAATATTTTTGTCTCCGACCATATTTGATAATGGAGGGGATGTTTGGACGGAAAAAAAATCTTCTAATTTTCTCCATAAAATAAATTTAGACAGATACCTTCAAAAATTGTTTAAATCATGTCACAATATCTAAGTTTAATTTTGACCTGAGCTATCTCAAATATTTTAACTTTAATCTCCTTTTAAAATGAAATAAAGCATCACAGTGCTGGAAGGAATTATTGAATTTGTTTGCTATTTTTGCATTTTTATTTATCATTTTTTGAATATTTATAAATTTAATTCAAAATAAATGATTAGTCATATAGGTATATTAAATATATAGGAACATAATTTAACTTCAAAACATATGTAAATTGATTTCCCATACGGCATTCATATTAACATTAGTTATTTAACGTTGATAACCTCTTCAATTTCCCATCTGTTCTGCGCCTTTTTAAAATATTCGTTGCGACGGAAAGGAATGTCAATTCAGTTTTCTATAGGCACGATTTTGATTGGCCAGTTGCATCCCAAATCCGATATATTTTAGAACCCGTCCTATAGCCAAAATACTTGATGGAAACCTACGTCATCCAACTTGCCGAACAACGTTTTCGGTGACGTCTTAACACTGCAAATTTATATGACACAACATATTGGAAGGTGTTGGAAGCTAAAATTTGACAAGTGTGCCAGGGCCTTAATAGTGTATGTAAGCACCGGGGCCAGACGTAGCTTACAGGCAGGCATTTTCGTCATGAAGTTAGTAGTGAACACGAATTTTCAAGTAGTCTTCACTTTTTTTGAGCTGGTGTCGTGCGACTGGGAAAAGAACATGATGGGTTTTGTTTGCTTCAAGGTCAAATTGGGTTGAGCAGGTATAATATAAAATCGGTAGCTCAGGACCAAACGCAACTACGTCAAAAATGGGTGGATGAACAAGAGAGTAAAAAAAAAAAAACAGTTCTTTCAATGAAATTGTGTTTTTCATTATACCTATATTTACGTACGACCAGCAGGAAGGAACTTATGATTACTACCAGCTAGATAAAAAAGTATTTAGAACATAAACATTTACATAACATTTTAGCTGTACTTATAGATTTTATGGCATACCTGAAGCTTAGAATCCGGGCTCATAACTAAAGCTTTGATTTTTTTTGCGTGAGTTGCAATGTAACGTACAATAAATCGAAAATTGTCAAATTTGGACTTACTCTCGTTTAGCCTTGGGGTACAGAAATAACTACCTTGCTAGAATGAGTGCCATGCAAACTTACCAATAGATTTATGGAAATTGAGCAAAATTTAATTCTCTGATAAATACTCCACCTTTTAGATGATTTTAAATTGGACCTAATCTGTGTCCAGTTTTTCTTTCTATGTCTATTTATTTAAGCACTAGGGAATTGAATAAATGCTTAATATAATATAACATTAAGTATTTCAACATTTTTATTTTACTTTTTTTTTTTTTTTGCAAATTGACCGGATTTTGTGTAATAAATAGTGTATTTACTTACCTATATTTTGATATTATGTGGTGAAATGAGCAAATGAAATATTCCAGTGTTATTTTGTTTTCTGGCATTTCGCCATAAAATCTTTTCCCTGATGATAATGAATGGGGCGTTAGATTTACAGTCCTTCGATTGAGTAAACAGGTGCTACGGTGATTTATTTTCTCGCTAACAAGGCTGGGTTCGAACCAGGATTTTTCCCATTTTGAGGAACGTCGCGGTTGCTTCAGTAGTTCGGTGGTTTTCTCGGGGTTTTCCCGTCATTTCCCATCCACGAATTGCTCTTTTCATGTCACCTTTTAGTGTCTGGGCTCAGACGTCATCCAAAACTCCTTAGGAGAAGCCATTATTATTGTTTTTATTTCGGAGTTCGGAGTTGTCAGAAGATGTATTGCGATGTAATTGGAGTAATTTTATTATCGCCATGTCGCGACATCTAAAACATTGCGAAAATGACCATGTCTAATAATAGTTAGTAAGTATGGATTGCCATTCCTTAGTTCAATCCCATTAAAAACTGTTTAATAAATGAAAACAGCCAATTTTTTGTGTCCTGGAAACTTGTCGGTGACGAAAACGTCTTAACGCAAGATGATATTGATTTTTTGAGTCTGAACATGTCGTTTGAATAAATTGCTGATATAATTTTTAAGTAAGCGTGGCTCTGATTTTCCGTCTTTCAAAGATTATTTTATATATTATTATAGTTGTTTGTGAGGTATAATTTAGAGTTTGAAAAACAAAATATTCACATAGTTCTGAAGTGACATTTATTTCATACTTTACTGAAGCTTTATGCATTTTCAGATATTATTTTAGAAATAAACATAAATAAAAATTTACATCTTTTATACAAATACATAAACAACAATAATAACTTTACAAGTATGAAACAATCCCACAAAGACTTTGCCATTCTCGAAGAAAGATGAAAACAAGATATGCTTCTTCTTTTTTTCGTTTGAAAACTGCAATAGTTCTCCCATGATAAGTTTGATTAGGTTGCCAAGAACTGAGAATTGCTCACATAAAATGCGTCTTAGCACAAACTTACTGGCACACGATTTCTTGAACCACTTGGAACAAAATTATTGAAAATTCACTTCCAGTTCAGCAATATTTTCAGGCATTTTTAGAGTTTTTTCTTTGCACTGAAATATCAATAAATTATTATTTTTTATACAACGTCATAGGCACAATGAGCAGCATACAGAAAATACAAACAGTAACATAATTAAAATTTAAATATATACGTAGTCAACATTTAAAGGCAGGAATATTACAAATAAATAATTAATAACAGCTATTTCATGAAAGAAACAAGCTAGGTTATTGCTACGACTAGGATCAACCTATTTTTTTTGGAAGAGTGAATTTGATTTCTGTTATATATTTTGGTGGTCATAGTTTATGTAAGTAGTACACTTTTAGAAAACATTTTTTTTTTCTGTTTGCATATTTACTGAAAAAAGTGATCAATAATTTATTTATACATATAATGAAATAGCTGAGACATTTCAAATCAAAACATATTATTGTATCAACAGTGTAAACGTAAAATTAATTCCCAATGATTATGATGCGAATATGTAGGGTTTATATTATATGTGGCATATTTAATTTACAACTTTTTAGTATTTAAATAAGCAAGAGTGGTTTGAAACTAATTATTTAGTCACGTTCATGAAGTTTGCTTTTATTGTTCCATAAGAACAGTGAACACAAACTTTAGGATTTAATGTTTTGAAATTTTTCCTTAGTATGAAAGTTAACTGCTATTTCCGTATTGTAATTTGAACTATCCATATCATCACCAGAATCAAGTCAGAATTAATTATTTGATTTTTACAGAAAAATAATGAAAACATCAACAGCATCCGTGTATATTCCTGTAAACTCAATTACGTTTTGTATTGTTTCGTAAGACTGTTTGTTTAAGATTAAGACGTATGTATAACTTTAATTGTTTCCTAAAAAGAGAAGCTTTAATTTTTTTCTATAAACATTTATTAAAATACGGTTATTGAAGAGAGTTATTAATTTAAGTGTAGCTGAAACTTATTTCGAAAACAATTAACACATTATCTCTGTCCATTGGTCGTACAAGTACATTTTTATTACTCGACTTTGACGTTTACAATAATAAAATTTTAATAAAAGGGGGAGTGAATAATGTAAACAAAGGTGAACTGCACATAATTATTTTAATGTATGTTTACCTACAAATCGATATATTAGATTATTCCGTCGCAACACACAGCAAAATAAGCGAAATATCAAAAAACAAATATTTAAGGTTAGATATTTTTGTACATTGTTCTTATGAGTTATTTTAAATAGTAAAAATGTGTTCTGGCTAAGTTTGATGTTGTATGTAAAAGCTCATATATCTGTCAGAAATCCTCATAGAACCATCCAGAAAAAGCTATGCATTAAAGTAATTAAATTATCAGAGAAAATACTTCAGTTTTAAATAGCGCATCTCTGTCTGATTATTTCTATAAAAGTCTTAAAGCCCGAAATCAGTAAAGTAATTTGCTCGAATTTATATGTAAAATGTTATTTGTTGAATATACTGTTGGGCAACATGAAAGTTTACATATTCTGATTTCATAGACATAAATATACATTTAAACTGCCCTTAAAATTCCTTCCGAGATAATTTGACGTCTCTTGTTCTTCTAGAGTATATGGCTAACAGTCACAACAAACTGTAGCAAACGAATATCACTTAAATGTTTGTCACCCACAGAAAAATTTTTAAATACTATGGAAATAAACATTTCAAATAACGAAAACAATTTTATTAATTTTAATAACAACAAAACACGTATTATAAGAACTTACAAAAGGCAGCACTTTAAAGAGTTGAATTTCTATGCATACGAAGCAATTGGACACTTACTTCCAAGGAATTTATTTCATATCTTAGTCTTCACTCATAGTCACTGAAGATTTCCTAACTTTTCTGAATAGCTTTGATGAAAGCAATTCGTTTCATCTTGTGGTTCGTACACTGTATTAAACTAAACAGTGTTTAGAAGCCTTCCGAGAAATCTAAACTTTTAAAATTACTCTTGCAATGTTCCGTAAAACTTGGCCAGAAAAGCACATAGAGATAATATGGAACAGTCCTTTGGTTAGCATAATCAAACTGTCTTTTAAGTTAAACACTTCGAGTAGATTTAAGAACTGCACTGAGTTGATGTGAGTTATCCTCGATTATAACTCGTGCTAGTGTAATTGGTGCTGTAATACTAAAGTGGCGTCACCCCAAGGTCACCCATTACTGAACTATTGATGCCATAAAGTTACCCTTAGAACACCCGGTGCCTCCTCTCTAGAACACTCAGGAACGTCCAAGTGTTTGCCAAATTGGTCCACAGGCCCAAAGACCCTCAGTGCAACCTCAGGGACTTGATTTCACCTCAAGAATGTGAGTGGCTACCCCAAGGACATCATGCGTTGCTTCAAGGACACTCCAAGGAACATCTAGGTCTTCCAACACATTTCCTGCATCAAACCAAGAACATATCATTTCGCCTCGCAGCTGTCCTCTAAAGTCCTCTAAAAGTCGTGCAGCATCGCTCCAAGAATGCTCAGCGTCAATTCAAGAACTTCTGATTTCGCTTCGAGAAGGTTGATGGTTAACTTGAGGTCGTTAATCATCGCTCAAAGGATAATCAGCATCGATCCATTGACCCCTGTTTCTCAAGGATATCTCAGGCTATCTCAATGTCGCCTATCATTTCTCCAAGGACACTATGAATCATACCAAGGACTTCTGATTCTGCCTAGTGGATCTTGATGGCAGCCTCAAGGTCGTGCAGCATCGTTGCAAGGAGAATCAGCATCAACTCAAGGACTTCTAATTTCCCCTCGAAGGAAGCATCCAGCATCATTTCAAGAGCATTCAGCAAGGACATATGATTTAAGACTGAAGATGTTAAATGACACTTTAGAGCATCCTTAACTGCTCAAATGATATCCGATGCCATATCAAGGTCGTCCAGCGTCACTTCAAGGACACTTCGACATTTTATATCGTTAATGGCTACCACAAGGTAGTCCATTGTTGCTCCGAGGACATTTTTCATCAACCCAAGGGCTTCTGATTCTGCCTCGAGGATCTTGACGACTGCTTCTAGGTCGTCCAGCGTACTTCAAAGGAACTTATAAGACGTTAACAGATGCTTTAGAGCGTCCTGTCGTATCAAGGTCACCCCTCATAAACTGAAGAACTGTTGGCCATCTGACATCGTGAAGGGCTACACGAAGGTACATTCTTCATCAGCCGAAGGACTTCTGATTCTGCCTCGAGGATCTTGATGGCTCCCTTAATGTCATCCAGCATACTTCAAGGGAACTTAGAAGATGTTAACAGATTCTTTAGAGCGTCCTGTGGTATCTAGGTCGCCCCTCGTAACCTGAAGGACTGTTGGCCATCTAACATCGTGAAGGGCTACACGAAGGTACATTCTTCATCAACCGAAGGACTTCTGATTCTACCTCGAGGATCTTGATGGCTACCTCAAGGTCGTCCAGCGTACTTCAAAGAAACACAGAAGACGTTAACAGATGCTTTAGAGCGTCCTGTCGTATCAAGGTCGCCCCTCGTAACCTGAAGGACTGTTGGCCATCTGACATCGTGAAGGGCTACACGAAGGCACATTCTTCATCAACCGAAGGACTTCTGATTCTACCTCGAGGATCTTGATGGCTACCTCAAGGTCGTCCAGCGTACTTCAAAGAAACACAGAAGACGTTAACAGATGCTTTAGAGCGTCCTGTCGTATCAAGGTCGCCCCTCGTAACCTGAAGGACTGTTGGCCATCTGACATCGTGAAGGGCTACACGAAGGCACATTCTTCATCAACCGAAGGACTTCTGATTCTACCTCGAGGATCTTGATGGCTACCTCAAGGTCGTCCAGCGTACTTCAAAGAAACACAGAAGACGTTAACAGATGCTTTAGAGCGTCCTGTCGTATCAAGGTCGCCCCTCGTAACCTGAAGGACTGTTGGCCATCTGACATCGTGAAGGGCTACACGAAGGCACATTCTTCATCAACCGAAGGACTTCTGATTCTACCTCGAGGATCTTGATGGCTACCTCAAGGTCGTCCAGCGTACTTCAAGGAAACATAGAATATGTTAACAGATGCTTTGGAGCGTCCTGTCGTATCAAGATCGCCCAGCGTAAGCTGAATGACTCTTGGCCATCTGACATCATGAAGGGCTACATCAACCGAAGGACTTCTGATTCTGCCTCGAGGATCTTGATGGCTACCTCAAGGTCATCCAGCGTACTTCAATGGAACTTAGAAGATATTAACAGATTCTTTAGAGCATCCTGTGGTATCAAGGTCGCCCAACGTAACCTGAAGGACTGTTGGCCATCTGACATCGTGAAGGGATACACGAAGATGCATTCTTCATCAACCGAAGGACTTCTGATTCTGCCTCGAGGACCTTGATGGCTACTTCAGGATCGTCCAGCGTACTTCAAGGAAACATAGATGTTAACAAATGCTTTAGAGCATCTTGTCGTATCAAGGTCGCCCCTCGTAACCTGAAGGACTGTTGGCCATCTGACATCGTGAAGGGCTACATGAAGGTACATTCTTCATCAACCGAAGGGCTTCTGATTCTGCCTCGAGGATCTTGATGGCTACTTCAAGGTCATCAGGTGTACTTCAAGGGAACTGATAAGACGTTAACAGATGCTTTAGAGTGTCCTGTGGTATCAAGGTCGCCCAGCGTAACCTGAAGGACTGTCGGCCATCCGACATCGTGAAGGGCTACATGAAGGTACATTCTTCATCAACCCGAGGGACTTCTGATTCTGCCTCGAGGATTTTGATGGCTACCTCAAGGTCGTCCAGTGTACTTCAAGGGAACAGATGCTTTAGAGCGTCCTGTCGTATCAAGGTCGCCCAGTGTAACCTGAAGGACTCTTTGCCATCTGACACCGTGAAGGGTTACATGAAGGTACATTCTTCATCAACCGAAGGACTTCTGATTCTGGGATCTCGGGGATCTTGATGTCTACCTCAAGGTCGTCCAGTGTACTTCGAGGGAACAGATGCTTTAGCGCGTCCTGTCGTAACCTGAAGGACTGTCGGCCCGAGGACCCTACGACAGCGCCGGGCTGTGCGGCGACGCGGACAGCTCGCCGCCGTCCTGCAGGCTGTCCGGGGACGGCGCCGGCGAGGCGGGGCGGCGCAGGCCCGCCGCGGGGGCGGCGTACGGCGAGAAGCGGTGCTGCGTGAGCGGGTAGACGGGCCGCGGGAGCTGCGGCGCCGCAGAGGTGGAGGCGGCCGCCGCCGCCGCCAGGTGCTGCGCGTGCTGGTGCTGCGCAGCGAGCAGCGAGGGCCCCAGGCAGGCCCACTGCCCCCAGAGCGCGCCGCCCCCGGGGCTCGCCCCCGGCAGCGGGCACACGGGAGCCATCAGCGGCGCGTACAGACTGGACGCGGCGGCGGCGCGCAGGAACAGCTGGGAGCGGGCGGCGAGCAGAGCCTTCTCCTCCAGCGTGAGGTTGTTGTTGTGCGAGTCGAGGTCGAAGGGACGTAAGGGCGAGCGCAGGTAGTGCTGCTCCGCCAGCATGGACTCCATCGTCTCCCTGTAACACAAGGAACTGCGCGCCTGTACTGTGCGCTCACCCACGGGAAGACTGACTGACTGTCGGACAACGCACTGCCTAAACCAGTGGACACAAAGGCTTGAAATTTGAACGAAATATTTCTTGAATACCCTAGGGATTACAAAGTCGGGATTTTTATTGATAATACGTATAATAAATCGACGAACGCCGGCTGCACGCACGAAAAAGTGTCCCGTTACGCATATTGTCCCGTTACGATGTGTCCCGTTACGATCATTGTACGCTTGCGCCGCATCTATCTCTCTTCCACTCCATTGGAACAACCATCGATTTGACTTTTTCGAGGCACATTAAACTTGAAACACTCCCATTCGTTTACTACTTTTCCTATCATCGTCCTATCCTTAACAGAATAACACAGATTGGAAGAAGTTAAATAGCAAACATGTATAAAAGTTATAGTTAAAATAATCTGTTCGCTAAAGTAATAAACATATTTGAATTAATGAGTACAAATAAAAGTAAATTAATCAAATACATTGTAGATTTCATTTCACTTCTTCTTTGTATCCATACAAAATAGTGATAATTCAATAAAAACTAGTCAATTTTATTCATAATATTATGCAATCATTTCATCAATGTTTTGCTATGACATCACGTTTAACTATCGTCCGTAAACCGACTGTACAGACAACCAATTTTTTTTAATCCTTTCCCTAAATGGGTGAAAAGAGGAATGAAGTTAGTATGAAGCGAAATACCACTCCCTTACTCATCACGAATTTTCAGGAACTACAAGACCTACTGACTTGAGATTTATCACGTATATTTCTTTTGCTACGTATGTAGACATCAGATATCAAAGGATTTTACGAAAATCTGCCCCCTTTTTTTCAATGATATTGCATTGTTGGTGCTTACTTCGACTCCATGGCAACGGCTACTGCATCGCTGATGCCTTCTGCGTCTCCTGGTGACATCTTTTAGATTTTTATTCTTTACTCACTTTCAGATCTCAATCAGCTACCAAAGAGGGTTGTAGGGACTTTTAAGTTTAAAAATTGCCCGTTTTTCACGTGTATGTCCCACAAATATGAAACTCGGCAGTGATATTCCTTATATTACATAGCCATAAAATGAGTACGAGGTTTTACGAAAATTTGCTGACAAGGGAGATTTAGCCTAGGCAACGCCGGGTAAATCAGCTAGTTACAGATACATTTACATTTTTATTTTGTTAATGGCCACTACTGTCATTAATCACATCGTGCAATTAGGCCAATAGGACTAGCGACAATAACCTAAAAGCATTGTATTGATGTCTAAGAGTTTTTGTTCCGTAACAAATAAAATTTAATATTGAAATTTTACCTTCTTTGAGGATAAAGACGACACGCTGAAACGATTTAAAAATACCTTAACATTGTGTCTTTTAACTGCAGTTAAAAGAAAAATAATTTACAGGGAAAACTATTTGCAACAGTCTGTTACTGTCAAATTCTGGCCTTATATTAAATGATATATTTTGCTTTTGCTTTAACCAAAATCATTTCTTAGTAAAAAAAATGTTCAGACAAAGATAGCTTTACTTTCACCTCCTGTTTCTATCGCATCACACCATGTGGATTTTTGCTTTCTTTGCTAATATCTTATTTTTTTTTTTTTACTAGAAAATGTTTTTTTTTTTTTTTTTTTAAATCTGTGAGAACAGAAATTGAGCTTCCACGAAGACTATAAAGAAATCAGTCAAACATCAAGTGTCATTCATGAATACATGCCTGGCCTTATCCCCCCCCCCCCTAAAATATATATCTGATACCTTGTAGTTATACGTATGGCGATCAATATTGCAGCAATGCTAGTCTAGTGGAATATCCGTATGAATTGTCCTTGATTGAATCTGAAGACTCGAAAATGTAGTCATTTTTGAAGTTGAATCATCAATAATACGTGAAGAGACCTACAAGTATACAGGATGTAGGCCTACCAAAAGTTTGACCATCGATAGATTAAGATAATAATATTTTGGTTTCAAAAATTCCTGTGTAAATAACTTATTAATTTTATTTTATATTTATTCATAATTTAACCAAAACAATTTTTAACAAAAGAAAATAAAGAGTTTTTTATAATATTAAATGCCCAAAAAATATATATTTTTTAAATTTTTTTAAGGTTTTTGTAATAGCATAATGAGGTTGGTATTAATGTTTGTATATTAAAACAAACCTTTGTCTAGTAAACAAACTACCTCTTACCAGAATACGGCAATTTATATTTTTATTTAAATTTAATTAGTAAATCAAGTTTGGTAAAGAAATATGAGTTCAGGAAAAAAAAATTCTTATCACCTTTATTTTTATAACATATTTTTACCAGACTTCAAAAGTATTTTGAATATTTTTTTTTTTGTTTTGGTAAGCAATGTAAAGTGAAATATTATTGTTTTAAATCATCTAGTGGTCTTAGCATCTCTACATAGCGGTCTCCGAATCCCATTGATCCCGATGTACCGATAATTCCAATGGTCATACACATGGACTAGAAACTTCATGGTTTAGCACCCACTGGGTTACCTACGAGAAGTTAATGTGTACTGCCTGTTGTTTAAGGCCCCGACCCTACATGGGCACGCGGTTTGAACATTGTTCAAGATATTCGAGTGGCGCCCGTTTATGGTAAACCTTTAATAAAACGCTGAGATGTTGGCCAGCTTCCTATATATATATTGTACATTTATAAGAGTGATAATTTTTAAAACGCGTATTTTGAAAAAAAAAAAAAAAAAAAGGGATGAAACCCCTGGTAGAGATTCTTGAAAGCACTCATGTGACTTTTATTACGCATTTACCTAACTCTAACTGCCATGTGATGCTATGGTTACCGGTCAAATATCGCAGTTGCCCTATGCACCCGTCTAGAAGACTGCGCGCCAGTCCACAGCCGAGCGCTTAGAGGTGACGCCGTGCTAGAAGCACCAGCGACCGTCGCACTTATCGTCCCACCTCACTAACCCAAAAACAGTCTCCACCAGGAGGGGTATCTTAAGCCCACGTGCTTTCAACCATTCATTTCGAGTCATACCCGGAATGCTGGGCCCAGATATAATATAATCTATATACTTACACGGGTACGTAATGTTGTATCCTACTGCTACTTTTTAAATTATATTGCTTGGAGAAAAAAACCATGATCCGGTGAGAGTTCTTTAACCCGACATTCTGTGGTTCGGCTTATCGATCTTCTTTGAAGGAGAAAACACTTAGGTCTCCGTTCAGTTGAGCAACCTTCAGGTTTATGCCTGATGGTTGAAAATGAATTTTATGTCCAACGATGGAGGTTTCTACATTTTAAAAAATGCTGATGTCTCTACCTTTGAAAATGTCTGCAACGAGGCATGCCGAAACCCGAAAGGTAGTGCACATCAGTATTTTCATTTGACGCAATCTTGACTCAGAAGTCAAAAATTGTAATTAACAAACCTTGCCCCAAAACCTGTGATATTGATGACGTAATCTCGAATTTTAAGCAAGAGAGATCTGAACACGTAAAGTTTCACTGCAAATCAATAAATGAACTAATTCCCACCCCCCACCACCAAAAAAAAATATATCAGCGTGATATTACTCTCCAATGAATGATCAGTTTTAATGGAAGCGTGGTTTGGAGTGCCAGCAAAACTAAGTGCGCGACGTCTTGGGTGTGAATACAGAGATAGGCATCGATGAGTGTGATGTTTCCGCAGGAGTCAAGTTATGTAAGATACAGTTGATAAGCCATCACATGATAACATTACAGCTACAATAGGAGGATTGTTAATGATACCAACACAAAATAAAGTTTATTGCGTTTATAAGACCTGAAGCTCGTTATTAAACCTATTAATAATATTTTCCTCGCTCTACTTATTGTATTTTTTTTGTAATTATAGATATTTTTCGATATAACATGCTGTCTAATTATTCCCATGTCCATATCACTTTTGAGTAATACATTTGCACTTTAACTCTGTTCAAAATGTTTTATGTTTATGGTACCACTCAAAATTATACCTTGTAATGAAAACTTAATTTAACAAAAAAACACGCTAGACCATGCCGTTTGAGAAGCTTCAATAGGTACTTGCCACTAGAATAAAAAAAAATAATTCTTTGTTTATAAATATCAGTTCAGAAGTTTAAACTTTAAGGAAATATACCGAGAAAACTTGTTTTCGCAATAAAAATTAATGGAATCGACATTTGTTTTTTTTTATTTCACCCAAAAAGAGTATTTCTTTTTTTTGCCGGTGTAAACTAAATTACCATTCGGGATTGCACCGATTTCGGTGTAATTAGTTTTCTGCAAAAATTGAAACCTGCAGATAAGAGAACGAGTAGCTTAAACGATGGGTTGGGGGGGGGGGGGGGGGCGAATGTTTTCAATTTCAAACAACGTAATCCCAGGCGCCCTTTTTTTTTGGAGCGATTTTGTTAAGTGAACCGCTTTAGTGGTTTGTTACGGCAATCAACTCATGCGAACCCGGAATGGGGGAGAGGGGGGGGGGGGGAGGTTGTTGGGTGATGCAACGTCGTCGTCAACTTCAAGCACTTGCTCGCAACACGCTAAATTATATACGTATACGGAATGTTTCAAAAGTCGTTCGCAATACGTCAGGGTATTATAAAGAACGCAACCACATACATAGACGGGCACAATTATTAACCACATTATAGGGCCTACGTATGTTCCAAACTCAACAGGTAACAACTTTTAACTGTTAAAAAAAAAAAAAATTAAATGTATGGACTTTCCCACGAGATTCTTAGCAGTCCAAAACAACTTGATCTTCGTAGAAACGATACCATATTACGACCTCCGAGTTCTGTCGTATGTTATCAAAAGGGTAGACATGCAATTGGAAGACAATATATAGGTATATAAAGACAATAAAATAATTTTTAGGTATTTTTTTAATACTTAGAGATGCTTCCCGCAATATTATTTCAAAAGTCAAATCAGTGTCCAAGAATTTTCGAAGATGTACGGAAGTTAAAAAAAAAAAAAATACTGTGTTCCTCCTAGTAGCGCTGCTATGCTAGAGATGTTTACGCTATCTTAAGGGAATACAATATTGCGTGTTTTGTTAAATGGTTATTCCAAACGTACCTACTTTTAGACAGACCTTAATCAATTACGTGTCATCTCAAAACTGCTGGTATACAACTTGACTCTTAATGTTGGGTTATTGCTTTTTCGTGTCATTATTATTTTTTTTTTTGGTCATTCCTTGATATTTTGGCTTTTTTATTGTTAGGTTTGGCCACTGTTACATTCTAAACGTTACCTGCTGCTTAAGAAAAGTCGGATAAATTTTCTTAATTAATCATTTTTATTTGGCCTTATCGTTATGGCCACTCAGACATTTCATTTTTCGTTTCATGATCTACGATCGGCCACAACTGTATACTTGCAGGCTTCCTCATTGACCGCGTGAAATGGACTTTGAGTTCCAAGATTTCTGTTTTCTTGCGTTCAATACATATCCTAAATACTGAAATATTAAGGTCAAAGCTGTACTAGTTTTCGATGGCTATGATGACGTGAACTGTTCAGTCAGGGGTGTAGGCCTATCTGTGTTAGTGAGGCGGGATGATAAGTGCGACGCTCGCTGGTGCTTCTAGCGCGGTGTCGCCTCTAAGTGCAATGCTCATAACGAATTAAGCCACGGAGGTAGGAACTTAGGGAATGAGTGTGTGTAATGTTTTCCATGTTAAAGCTTTAAATTTAAATGAGTATGACTTCTCAATAATAGTTACATAATGAAATAAATGTTCATTGAATTTTTAAAGTTATAAAAATATAATTGTCTTTTTTTACACATACAATTATTTCGCGCGTGACATTCACATAAAAATTATTTCAGTTATTTCACTGTCATGACCTCTTTAATCGCTCATTTGTTATTCGTCAATATTAAAGATTCGTTCTGACGGAAACGAATTTCATTAGTGTTTCCGCTAGGCACGATTCTGATTGGCATATCACATCCACCAACCCAGGTACCTATTTTGGAACACGTCATCCAACTTGTTAAAACAAACACGGTCGCGATAATGACGTTTGCGGTGGCGTCATAGCTCCCCATGTCGGAAGAAGTTGGAAGCGAAGGTTTGACAGTGAAACTGGGCGGAGCAACATCGTGGATGGAATTTTTTTTTTTTTGTTGAAATTTTGCAACTGCTTTGTTGATGCCTTCTGTGTATCGATGGCAACGGCCTTTTTTAAACGGCAGTGGCGTAACCACAATGAGGGACTATTATTATGAGAAGTACGAGTTTGTTCTGTCTGTATACCGACGTAGCGAAGTATGTATGGGTACTCCAGCTGGTGTTAACTAGAAATTTTGCATAACCTGTCACAATCCTACATAATTCATGAGTTGTAAAATAAAGTTAATTTTTTCTCCAGGCTGCTAGTCGTCTGTTGCGGTATAATCGTTCTTAAAACATTTATTAGCATCTCGTACAGGTGTTATATTCATGACGAAATTTCCAATGCTTGAAATGAACCAATAAAAACTCAACAAATTGAGAACCAATTTAGTTAGTTAATAACTGATTATTAACTAATAAACTTTTATCACGACAGAATTCAGTTCTTGGCTGTTTTTACAAATGGCACGGAGTTAGGAATTAACACGTGAAGACATTCTGTGACGTAGTTGGAGTTACTTTTAAAATTGGCTAGCCCATATTTTTCCACCCAAAAATTGGCGAAATGTGCTTTTTAATAACGTCTGACGATGGTTAGTACGGATGAATTAGAATCTACGTCGTTGAGCAAAGACACTCATTAAAAATGTCATTAAGAATTGTTTCTGCAATGCAAACACTACACTTTAGTCAGTGTTTTGGGAGTCTAATCAATATGTCGCAAACATAGATTTAAAAAAACTTCACCCAGTAATTATGCACACCCTGATAATTGGTTCGTGACGAAACCAAACGAAAACACGCTTCTAATACATAATTAAATAGAAGGTAAACTACATACTAAAACAATAACATTTAAACAAAATATTACATTACATTAAAAAAAACATTGTAGAACAGAATTTTAACATTTCTATAAATAGAGTGGTTTTGCAATAATAAAGACCTATAATTTTTTCCCTGAACGAGAAAAGTAAAATATTATTTTAGTTCTCCAGGAAGATAATTCCATATTTTTCATGTCATGTAGGTATATTATTTGTAATATAATCCATGAACTTTTGTGTACCAGAGTTTTTATTTCTCGTGTTGTGACAGTGAACGGAGTTGAATATGACAAATATTTGACGGATTATCTGTTAAATATTGTGGAGGAATGTTTGTCAATTTATTACACCTTTCAACTTTCTCACACCTTGTGTGCGAAGACGTATGCATGGCTAGCTATGCACTCACTGAGGTTTTTTTTTCCATGTGTGGCATCTTTGCTATCGGTTAAAGTATTTGGTGGGAGTAGTTTTGTGAATAAAACGGAAGTCACATGGAAACGGAAATGTGTAATCAAGATGCTGCCATCTGTGGCGGATGGCGCGATCCAAAGTTCACACAGACAAAAGAGAAACATTATAGTATTTTCAGTTTAGTGAATTAATAACGAGATAGGCACTAGTTAAGTACAATTTCGTTTTCAAAATGAGGTTCAAAGCCGGGGTTTAGTTTTTTTAAAAGTCTATTTCGCTTTTATCGAAGCCGTTTCATTGTATAGTTTAAAATTTCGCTCTACAAATATAATTATATGTCGACGTAGCTGCCCCGGCAACGAATTCTAGCGGCGGGCGCAGAAACTACGTTTGATTCGCGTCCAGAAATGTAGATGAAAAAATTTTTGAGTATATTTAGCACGCTCGCCATTATTTTTAAAGAATTCAACGTAAGTGTATTTGCAACACGAGAACACACTAGTTTATTGTCGTTGCTATTACACATCTCTGGCACGAACTGAAAGACTCGCTCACGCCGCATACTAGCGAGAAGCCTAAGATGTACATCAAGTTCTGTCCCTGCCCGAACACGCCCGAATGTTCACCTTCGGCCAAGCTCGGAATTTGTTTTATTTTTGCGCAGGAAAAATTAATTCAAATATTAAAAGTGGTCAGTTATGTTAGCTATATTAAAACACTTTAAAACACCATGGACGGTTAGTCAGGTTAGTATAGCTACATTAAAATAAACAGAGAAATATAAATATATATGAATAAACCCGAAGTTGGCCGAAGGTGAATATTCGCGCGTGTTCGCGCAGGGACAGACCTTGATGTACATCTTAGGCTTCCCCATACGAGCCGCGACAAAGCTGTTCACTTGTTTTTCCAAATTTTCCCTCTGTGGTATCCCCGTGCCTTGCGGCGAATAAGTGTGCGCGTGGAACAAAAGACTGCGCGGCAGTCTTCTTCCCCTTTTCACCCCCTTCACCGTGGAAAACCGTTTAAAAGAAGCTGGCGGCCACTTCAAAAGGCACCACGCCAGGGTATCATCAAACCCACCTCCCTTTTCTTTCTTTTTTTTTACGAAAATTGTTTGCAATTATCACAAGTTGGCGGCGTGGTGGTCAAAGTATAAAAAAAGAGAAAAAAGGAGGCGATTGTCCGGATACATCATGAGGCGAGAGAGAGAGAGAGAGAGAGAGAGAGAGAGAGAGAGAGAGAAAGGACAGAGACAAAGAGGGAAAATCACAAATGACGCAGCCGAAGCAGATCGTCGTGTAAAGTAAAGGAGGGGGGGGGGTTAAGGGGAGGGGCTACCCAAATTTAGAACCTGTGAAATTGACCTTGTATTGGTCGCTTATGCGTAATTAGGCAGCTTGAAGGCTGCCATTTATGCCGAATTATTCTCCCCCTTTTTTTAAATTCAAATACGCATGGACAAATTTTTCAGAAATATACTCTTAAACACTTTTAAAGACGTATGCATTAATGGCAGGTACAGTGAAAACACGCAAAATTATTTACCCAATTTTCCAAGCAAATATTTTAATTACTAGAAATATTATTCTGAACTTTTTATACAAACAGTAAATAACATGTGGTATGAACCTAACGCAAATGTGGTGAAAAATCCCTCAAATTTATTACTAAAACAAATATCTCATGTACCTGAGCCTTAATGTGAAAAAATTAGGAACTGAAAGACCTCATATTACTTCCGACAGTGTTGAGAACGTAATGATTTTCTGTCGTTTGATTATTAAAATTTGTCTTTCCCAAAGCATAGCACATATTTTAATGGATGCTGCAAATAAGTCTTAGGTGCTTAGTATTGAAACTGTTTTAATTGAAATAATTATAATTGTAGTAAGACTTTAAGTTAAATTTAGCTGCTTCCGAATACCAGTCCAATGGATTCCTTAGTCTTAGGGAACAACTGAAAGTGTATGCATATAGTTAACACGGCTATCTTTGATTTGCTTACGAATTCTCACAGTATAGATGCCTACGCATTCGTACGTGCTTCGACTAAACATGAGATCTAGAGAGGCGACACTCACACCCACCGATGCATCCCTACGTCCGTTAACTTCGGAATAGTGCCGTATGTGATTTGTAGATAATATTGCTTCAGATTTTTGGCATATATTAATTTATAACTCAAACAGAGGCAAAAAAACACTTCAATAACTGTTACACATTGATGAACGTAAACATATATGGCTATTTAATGCTCATTGTAAGTATTTTTAATATTTTGTGTCCCATAACCCAATTTTTATTTTCAACAATAACAACTTATTAAAACCTCTCTCTGTTAAAATTTACCAGATGTCGTTATTTACGTTTTACTGAATCTCCGTAGATATCACGACTCAAAATGGCTGCATGCTTATTAGTACGGACAACATTCAACAGGTGGTGCTAGTGGTAAAAGTATTTCGTATAGTATCCATCCATTAGAAATGCGTCCTTTACATTGTGGCTGCCTTTGCTAAGGGATGAAGTGATGTGTGTGCTATGGACTAATTCCTATGAAGGCATATGCGGAAAACAGTTTATGATCCTATGAAAAAAATTTCTTAAATGTGTGACTCTGCCATAACGAAGACCAATTTCAGAATATCAAACGTCAAAAATAATGGTTGATTGAAAAAAAAAAAACTGTTTAAACTAATATGGAATCTGTCAGTACGTTCACATCCCACTTAACAGATTAAGGTGAATTCACTGAACTTACCTCTCGAACTCCGTAAGTCGTGAGGAATCCCTGAATCCTTTTGCGAACGGATTGCTGTCGATCTTCAGCTTCGTGATCTGGAAACACAACAGTTCGAACACAATCAGGAAAACAGCCGCCATGAGAAATTTATTGGAATCTTTACATACTAAACATGTATTTTTTTTTGTAAATGTAATAGAAATATTCACGCAAAATTACAGATGATTGTAAATTTGTACATTTACTTTAAAACAACTGTATCACCAAAAAAAAAAAATCCCGTCACTCCGCGTCGCGCCACTCTCGAGGGGGTTTCTCACCCTCTCTACCGATGTCGTACTTCTCTTTACTCTCAGAACTCTCAGGCAGTGACGTGACGCGTCATTCGGGCCCGACGCGACGCCCGAAAATTCTAGAAAGGCAGCGCTCATTCACGCCACTCCACGCGGCGGCCTGCGGAATTCCCAAGGCCTCTCAGCGATAGATAACAGCGTCGAGAAAGGACGCTGCGCGGTTTAGTAAGGGGTAGGGGGTAGCGACGACCAATATAATCCAGCCAGGTGCGCTTGGCATGCCTTACGTCAGTGGACATCATATGACACGGTGCGTGACGTCAGTGGCCGTGCAGGTCCGCCAGCCAGCTCCGAACCTGGCATTGCGGTCTTGTCGCTCGCGTTCGTAACAATACCATTACTAAAAAAAAATGGTTATACTTGCTTACAATACTTGTGACAATCGTAATATTTTTTTGTAGATTTGTGGACAATGGTTGTTTCTGCTGAAATCACAATATTTAAGAGCCTTGTACCGTACAGACGTATGGTGGTTTATGATTTAACATTTGGGTCCGGTGAATACTACAGGATGAACCATTGGACCAATGTTTGTTTTAACCAATATCTCTTCAATTGACAAGAAATTTAACACTTATTTAAAGAAATTTTCGACTAAATGTATACGAATAAATAAATTGGAGATCATTAGAGATTATGTGTGGTAATGAGATGAAGAATGAAACATTAACGGAATTAAGGTGGCCCTAAAAAGGAAGGGGGGGATAAACGGGAGTTATACCACAGGGTAGGGAAAAATATTGTAATCGGGTTTGTCTGCACTGTGTATTCTTTTCGTAAATGGAACAGAAAATATCATGTAAAATTACAAATAATTTTAATTTTGTACATTTACACGAAATCAACTGCATCGCTACAAAAAAAAAATTCATATTCGCGTTGCTACTCAGTTCAGTTTCTTACATTTTTGATTTATGTTGTCCGAGTTCCTTCAACAGTTGAAGTGATATTTAAACTGTTCCCTGAAATTTTTCCAAAATTAATCGAGCACATAAATAAGCATTTTAAAAAATATTAATTACCTGTGATTATAAAAATATATATATTGTAATAAATATCAATCTTTATTTAACAAATTGCGTATTTCATACGTTCAAAAAATAACCACATCAATGTGCTGTGTAAATTAACAGTAGTGTTCTTGTAGTGTTACTACTTATTTCATGGAATATGTTTTTTTTCCAAATGAGTCTTTTGTAGAAATACAAAAAAAATTGGTTGTCTGTAAAGTCGGTTTACGGACGATAGTTTAACGTGACAACTTCATGTCAAAACATTGATGAAGTGATTGCATACTTTTATGATTAAAATTGAATAAATTTTATTGAATTCTCACTATTTTGTATGGATACAAAGAAGGAGTGAAATGAAATCTACAATTTAATTGATAAATTTACTTTTATTTACACTCATTAATTCAAATATGTTTATTACTTTAACAAGAGATTATTTTAACTATAACTTTTATACATGTTTGCTATTAAAATTCTTCCCATCTGTGTTATTCTGTTAGGGATAGGATGATGATAGAAAAAGTAGGAAACGAATGGGAGTGTTTCAAGTTTAATGTGCCTCGAAAAAGTCAAATCGATGGTTGTTCCAATCGAGTGGAAGAGATATAGATGCGGCGCAAGCGTACAATGAGCGTAACGGGACACAGCGTAACGGGACTATGTGCGTAACGGGACACATTTTCGTACTTGCAGCCGGCGTTCATCGATTTATTAAACGTTGTCACGTCAAAAAAATATATAGTTTTCTCCGTGACCGATATTCGAACACGGTTCCTATGGGATGAGAGCTCATCTCTCCAGCGAACCGCGGCTCCAGGGAAGCTGGCATGCGACGTTCAGACAGAGAGAGAGAAGGATAAGGCGTGTTGTACACATGTCCCGCAGTGGCTGGTATGTCTGTGTAGTGGGGGAGGGGGTTGGGAGGAAAGGCATGCCATGTCGCACTCTCTCGCTCTAAACGTGTTGCACCACACACACACACACACACACTCTCTCTCTCTGTCTGTCTTTCTCCACGTGAGTTCCTCACCTTAGTCACCGAGCCCGTAAGGGCCTGCATGCTTCTCCCACCTCTGGCTGTCTCATTTAAAAACTATTATTTATGTTTTCCTTGGCCCCAGGCTTCTAAGCTCCCTCCTCTAACCCCACCTACCTCCAAAGACACCCACCTCCAGTCGCCAACTTATCCCCCCCCCCTCCTTTTTCCTTCTACCAGCCACTACGCAACCGTCCTGAGTACTCAAGACAGAGAGATATAGAAGTATCCACTGAAACGTACGTACTCTGTAAATTAAAAAAAAACTTATACTTAATTTACGCATGATTGTAGTCACGCTTTAACGGGCATGATAAAATCGATACATCGTCACTGATAAAAAGTTTTCAATCTAAAATAAACTACGAAAAACACAGGTCATAATAATCCAAGGATATTCGTAAAATTTTCAATTATCCTCGTAATTTTTTACCGATGCTGAGTTCACATACTTTTAACATGAATAAACGATATTAAACCTGTTATTAATATATATATATATTTAAAAAATACATTCGAAAACGTTTTGAGTTTACAGCGAAAACCTTCTTTTATCTTCCTTCCACTTCTGTGTTTACCTTGTTTGCAATTTTAAACACAGATCTCAGAATACGGAATCCAGGGTAATTTTCACCGATGTTACAGTTGTTTTAGATCATGAATAACTCTTCGTTTCTTTCAGGTTAATGCCTCGAAGTAAATTCAGTAAATTTACTGCAGTTTCTAACAGTGTACGTATGTATTGAAAGTACACTTTTTGTTTGTTTCTTACACAGATCTACAGTTTTATTTCTATGAAATTTTGCACACTATACCTTCGAAGCACGAGAAACGTCACTGTCTACATGATATTCAGAGAAAACCACCCGTTGAAGCAGAATTTTGACACATCTTGATGAAATTTCGCTATTGCATTGTTGATGCTTTCTTAGTATCCATGGCAACGACCTTTTGCATCACCGATGCCTTCTGCACCTCCATGGCAACGGACATTACATTATTTAATTTTGTTTTTGTCTTTAAAGTGAGGAAGAGTATGCGTAGTAAGCAATGCGAGAGTGCTTGGCCTGTAGATTACCGTTGTGAAGCATATGTTCATCAGCAAGCATAGATAAGATATTTTTTTTGTTTGTTTCTTATACAAATCTACAGTTTGACTGCGATCTCAATGATTTTTTTCACATTAGACCTTCGAAACAAGAGGAAGTTCACCATAGTTCAACATCTATGTGAGCTCTCTGAAAAAAAAAATTCATCCCTGTTTTACAGCCCCCGTTGAAGTATAGTATTACGGTGGATATTGGTGAAAATTTCGCTAATGCGTTTTCTGATGTTTTCTTAATTTGCTGTCAACTGCTGCAATGTTGTAAAGGCTCAGATTCCGTTGATGGATATTCTCCAGTTCACAGGAATTGAAAACCACAAGTACAACCCGAACATTTCCGATGTTTACCGAAGTATGCAGTAGGTTAGGTTCTGTCAGTGTAATAAATAAAAGTTCTTTCTGTTTCGGGAGGGTAGGCTAATCGTTACCAAAACGAAAGGTTGGTTAGGTTAGCGTTATTTAAAATGCTCTATGACCTTAAAATATCTAAATCCTTGAAATATGGTGATTTATTTTCCTTTTTTCGCGAGCGATCGTTAAACTTCGGAGAAATTCGGAACGGTGCGGGTGTGGTTCACAAGCGAATGCAGTTTTCCCATGTGACCTGGATTTAGCCGTGAGTAGCGACAAGACACATGGACCATCTCCTTTATAGTTCAGTCATTTGGTGATCAAAAAGAGGTTTACCGGGAAAGTTTTCCGGGAGTTTTAAAAATTGGAATGCTTATACATTTCGAAGTTCTCTTTTCGAATTTTATCTTTGCCACCTCGTAACAATGCCGCTCGCGCCACCATTTTGTTAAAAATGGCGCCCAAAAACAGTTTTGCGACAATATTTCCTTTCCAACTCATTTAACGATAAAACAGTTATGTAATAAATTAAACTAGAGAAAATTGTCTATTTTTTATGTACTTATCTTTTTTTCTGTGATATCAATGGTTTCAGCGTACGATCGCCGCAAAGTCTATTCCAACACGCGTATTGGCGAAAAAAAAATTTCCAAAATGGCAGCGCGAGTGGCAAAGTTACGAGGTGGCAAAGTGAAAATTCGAAAAGAGCACTTAGAAATCTATAAGCATACCAGTTTTAAAAACTCCCGGAAAACTTTCCAGGTAAAACTCCCAAATGACTGGACTACTAGTGCGGCTTAGAAATAAATATAGAAGAAAGCGCCCCACGTTTTTTTTTTTACAATAATACTAGTATTTTTTATTCATTATTGTTTTAAGCTTATTTTAAAAATTATTTTTCACTTTTTATGTAGTTCGATGTGCTTTACAAGCGTGTTTATTAGTTTTTTTTAACTATATTTATTTTTCACTTTTTAGTTTGAATAGAAGGATTGGCGAAGTCCCAGACGAATTCCAGTTGGATTTACGGCACCAATCCCAAAATTTGTTGAAAAGAAAACAAAAAAAAAAATATATTTTTTTTTTTCCAGCCGTGGACAGGATTAGAACCCACGACCGTTGAACCCGTAGTTTGACGTCATTGAAGAGCCGTAACTTAATTCGCTCAGCCAACTTTTTTTTTTTTTTTTTTAAAGATTGATGGCACACTGGCAAGTTTGGACAGTCACCAGTGTGCAACAATCTCCCCCCCTTAATGTTGTAGTTGGAAGTCACCCCGAGTCATGGAGGAATGGTAGTGTTCGTTGAAGGTTGTTATTAAGACAATACAAATTACAGCCATGTCTTACCCGGGATTCGAACCCGGAGCCCCCGCACCGTAGCCCGGTGTGCCGTCGACTGCGCTACGGAGGCCGACAAAAACCAACAAACCAACTGTTAAATTTATATTGTAATAATACTAATACCGCGAGTGCTCGAGCTGGAAAGTAGGTAGACGGTACGCATGCGCCGACTGCACGGTTGTCTCACTTGCTCTCACATAGAGTCTGGGTGAGTAAATTATTTAATCCTGTCGATCCTAATCAGGATAATGAGATAAACTTATTAAATAAGTGTATTGTCACCGGTCCTCGATAAGTGTACGAAGTTTATATTAAATCTGTCCGTTTAAAGTGGGTCAAAATCGAGTGCAAAGGAGTCGGTTACAAACATACAAACAAACATACAGGTGAAGCTAACATAAAGCGTGTAAAAAGGGAATAATGTTTCACTCTTGGTAAATTGGTAAAATGAAACAAAGACGTAATTGTGTTTCTCTATTTAACGAAAGAAATAACATTTAAAGCCCTTATTTCAGGTTTTTTTTTTTTCATATTTTTATAAACATAGATAATATTCTCTTCAATAAAGTATATTGTTCACAATAATCATAACCCAATCTCACTTTTCATTTAATTAAATGTCACAATATTAAGTATGCTTTGTTTATATCGCGCCAATGACCAACTGAAAGAAAAGAGTTCGCACATGAGCGAAATGGTTTTCTTTACAATGTGCGAACTCTTTTCTTTCAGTTTGTCTTGGATGCGATATAAAAAAAGCCTACTAAATATTGTGAAATTATATAAATTGACAAAAATCTTATTTTGCAAATTGAATAATGGAATAATCGTATCAAATTAGTGTATTGTCATCGGTCCTCGATAAATCTACAAAGTTTGAATGATATCTGGCCGTTTAAAGTGGGTCAAAATCGCACCCAAAGGAGTCGGTTACAAACATACAAACAAACAAACAAAGAAACATACAGGTGAAGCTAATATAGAGCGTATAAAAACAATAGTGATTTCTGCGCGGGACAGTTACGTCCACGTGTTTTGCTTGCTCGGGAGGGCTCAGTACTACATGGCATCAAACCGCGGAAAGGAGCCGATCGATTTATATATTTTTTATTTAGTTAATTTTGAAATCTTTTCCTGAACTTATAGCTTATAATCTACACCATAACTTCAAAATGACGTACTATTTTCAAGATGGTGGGCGCCCTGGCAATTAACAATTACTGCACTCTAGCAGGCGAATTTAAACTAATATGATGTCAGTGCCGTCTAGCAGACGAAAAAAAATGGCTGCCTCCCGCACACTAAAACAAGATGGCCGCAATGACGTCATACTGTCTGATGTAATATCCGCCTTGGCATTAGTGGTGGGAGGTCAGTCTGCCAGTGGCTTCAGTGGAGGAAGGATCGGTTGTCATTTTAAATCGATTTCCCTCGCCGGGCTAAAACCAATGAATTTTAAAAACAATTACGATTAAAATTTTATGATAATTACGGATTTTCAAGATGGCGGCCGTAACGAATATTACAACATTTGTGAATAGGAGTGTTCGGTTTCAAGATGGTAAAATTCAAGATGGCAGTTGAGGTCAGTGTTCTAGGTCAATATCATGGTCAAGGTATAAGGTCAAGGCCGTGACAAACCTTAACGGGTCGAGTTCTCTTCTGCGTGTTGCCGTCCGAGTTGTGAGTCGTGTGGTGAGGGGAAGTGATGTGGTTGCGGCGTGGTTTCCGGTGATTTGTGGTGTTGGCGTTATTGTTTAAACTTCAAAAGAAAGAGATAGCGCAGAGTTTTACTTGTTTATTAATAATTCGCCTGACTTACACATGTTGTGAATTTAAAGCGTGGACACGCCTTGTGTTGCACTTAAACACAGACGTAAAATATATTTATTCATTTTACAAAAAAAATAACTTTAAGTAGAAAAACAATAAAGTGATCAATTAAAAAAAATACTGAACTAAGATAGTAGTATATAAAAGGGGCTCCTGGCACTATGTTCTGGGTGCGGAGCCTGAACCTATTCATTCTGTCTTTTTTTCTCGTCAGAAACGTTTAACAACAGTGTTTACGAAAACGTTGCATTAAAATTTGGCCTTGAACTATTACTCTCCAAAGTAGTTTCGCTTCAAAAAGAGGACATCTAGAATCACAGAGTTATGAATTGACAGGAGATGGCAAGTTGAAGTCACTTGCAACCTCTCGCCTATTGACGACTAGTAAATACCAGTTGAAATTTATGTCGTTAAAAATTCACTTCTGTGAATTAAAGCTCATACATAGTACCTGTTTCCTAATGCAATCACTACACGTCAAACAATTTTATTGGATGTCCTGCAAACCGGGCACAGAATATTTGTTTCATATTTTTTAGCTTAACTAAAAACTAAGTGTATTTGGGGCGGGGGGGGGGGGGGGGGTCTAGGTGGGAAAAACTCCAAGTGCGTCTCAAGCCGAAGCCTATACGCCTGATCATTCAGAGTTTTAGTCATACAGGAGGGGTACAATGCATCATGTGCTTATTATGGATTGGCCAGCCATGGCAGCGATTGATGCCAAGACTAACTCCCCTACTATCTAAACTCTAGAAAATAACTATTGCATAATATTCGCAGGCTTTCACAGCCATTGTCTGAAGAAGCTTGGCTTCTGGGTTGTAGCCGTGTCCTTGGCAAATAATTCACCGACGTTCCGGTGAACAAGGCAGTCAGTCGCCATTATCAGGAAGCAGTTTCCCTGATGATGGTGACTGCAATGTTAACCGAAACTTCAGCGAATTACTCGTCAAGGACGCGGCTACAATCCAGAAGCCAAGCTACTTCAATAACTATTGAAGTTTGGCCCGGGTAAAATATGCACTCACGCAGGATAAAACCTGAGCTCTTTTATGCAGAGATATTGAAAACAATGCATAAAGGAGCCCGTGTAGCCAGGAGTGTATTTCTGTTAATGAGGTGGGATGATAAAAACGACTGTCGTTGGTATTTATAGAGTGTTATCGCCTCTAAGCGCAAGGCTGAACCGGCACGCCGTCTTCTCGTCGTGCATAGGATAATTTCGAAATTTGAGCGGCAAACCATAACAAAATATGCCGGAGAAATGAAAAATTATAAGTGTAATGCAAGGCCTTTGGTTACTTTCAAGAAACTTCTATAATTATTATGAAAACAAGAATTTCATCCATTTTCACTCTCCTAAAAATTGAGATTAAAAAAATTGGTTGTCTGTAAAGTCGGTTTACGGACGATAGTTTAACGTGAACACGTCATAACAAAACATTGATGAAATGATTACATACTTTTATGAATAAAATTGAATCATTTTTATTGAATTATCACTATTTTGTATGGATACAAAGAAGGAGTGAAATGAAATCTACAATTTAATTGATAAATTTACTTTTGTTTGCACTGATTAATTCTAATATGTTTATAACTTTAACGAAGAGATTATTTTAACTATAACTTTTATACATGTTTGCTATTTAACTTTTTCCAATATGTGTTATTCTGTTAAGGATAGGACGATAATAGGAAAAGTAGGAAACGAATGGGAGTGTTTCAAGTTTAATGTGCCTCGAAAAAGTCAAATCGATGGTTGTTCCAATCGAGTGGAAGAGAGATAGATGCGGCGCAAGCTTACAATGAGCGTAACGTGAAACAGCGTAACGGGACAATGTGCGTTACGGGACACTTCTTCGTGTGTGCAGCCGGCGTTCATCGATTTATTAGACGTCCCCTTAAAAACTAAATACGCATTCTTAAATGCGTTTCGCAACAGACACCACTCTGGTATCTTGAGCGGTTTTCAAATAGCTTGTTTTCTTCTGAAGCTCTTAACACCGTGTTTGTGCTCGGGTAGGCGTGCCACCTTTGAGAAAGAAGGTTAGTTACAGGGAAAAAAGAAGTATGTTCTCCATGATAAAGAAAAGTTCGGGGCAGAAAAGATGGTACCGAGCAAAAGGGGCGTGAACTCGGACAACGCTGTCCGAATTGGATTTGGGCATGTAACTGGACTCTTTAGCCGTTTCCTGCCCGGGCTGCCGGACAGCCTGGACTTAAGACTAAGGTCCGTTCCACAATGTTACGTAAACGGAGACGGATCCTCCGGAACAATTCGCTTCTGCTTCTTCCACGATGCACGGAAACGTAACAAAAATGACAGCCACTGAGACTGCGTTTCAAAAATTTACGAAACTGTAATTTACTCAACAAACAATAATCTCGAAGCATAATTATTATGCTTCGAGATCCCAGCACGAGCAGAATTAACATATGTAATAAAAATAAAAGTGGACGTAATAATAGAACACTAGATATTCTTGTACTTGAAACAATTTTTAACGTATTAAGAACGTAGATAAACATGACTACCGCCGCAGACAAGTAATCTGCTTCTGTTAGTCGCACGGAGCAACGTAAACTATCCGAGCTGGTCTGTAAGGGTTCGTCTCCGCCTCCCGTGCCATTGTAGAGTGGGCCTAAGAACGTGTAGGCGAATGATTGCGCAGACCGTCAAATGGACAAGGAGTGGCTTTACGCTGAATCCTCGTGGTAACGCATGCACAGACACCATCCCGTCTAGAAAACTCTTCCGCGCACTTCTGTTTTCAGTCACGAAGCGCCTCGACAGTGCTTACAACTGCCGCCGGCCAGAAGGGAAAAAATTTTAAAAGAGAGAAAGGAAAAGAAAAATTACCTCTTTACGACAACCCCGTTCGCCAATCATCGTGTTTCACGCTCGACCGCGCAAGCGCCTATGCCCTGCGGCGCCGCCATCTTGCGGTGGAAGCTAAAAGGTAGTCGGGGAGCCACTAGCGGGCCTGCAGCCTCCTTTACGCCCTTCTCCGACGCAGAGAAAAATAAAAATTTTATTTTCACTTCCCAACGTAAAACAACACTACTCGTAATTGTTTACGTTAATGTTCGAAAGTTCTTCGTCAATAAGACTCCGGACTCACACAGCACGTTAATTATTTCTCTTCATTAATTTTTTTCTAAAATTCTGAAATCAATACCTACCCTGTTTTTTTTCCGACACAAATATTCTTAACATATAGCTAGTTAGTGTAGTAATATGGGTGTAAATATCCACAATATTACACTAAGTATAGATATATATGTTGGAAATTATTTCTTATAGAACTAAAAATGCAAGAAATTTTATAAATAGTTCTTGAAGAAAAGTATTAACGAAAAATGTTTCCAGTTACCACTCATTATTTTTTTAATGAACTTAGAACACTGTCAGACTTGAAGAATTATTTTAAATTTTCGATAGACTATTATATTCTACGAAAGTATGCACATAAATTGTAAACTTTTTGCACAATTTGCTGCAAAATATTGGTTTTTATAGTTTTTGTATAATATTGGTAAGGAGGAAAACCAAATCTAATTAATAACAACTTTTGAATTTTAAAAGCAATGCTACTTCCTATTTCGTGAAACGGTTTATATTTCTTTTAGTAAAAGTTTTTAAAATTTACCTATATTTTTATAAGACTTGGAATTTAAAAATTTTAATATGCTAGGTAACATAAAAGTATTTTTTTTTTCAAAAATAACTTAATTTTTTTTAAGTGTTCAGTAGCATTCATTTTTCCTCTAAACAAAATAAAATTCAGTAATTTATTCCATCTGGTTCTCTTTCCTTATCCATACTGCATAATAACGTTATAAATACAAGAATGACTGCTAAATACGCAAACGTATGAAAATTATAATTTTTTTAATTAAATGAATTTTCAGGCATTCAAAAACTTTACAAATTTAACTGTATTCAACTTAAATATGAAATAATTATCTGAAATATATTTATAAGGTATCCACGTAACGGCTTTAGGCAATGGATATTATCTTAGAATATTATCTTAGAATTAGAATAGTTGATAGTTATTGACTACAAAATAAATAGAACTATACATAAAGTTCTTCATTGATTGGAAAAATAAAGATGTTTCAAGTACCTTGAATATTATGTTTATTCAATGAAAAACTGTATGTACAGTTCTATTTTTATTTGGATGATTCATATGTATTAAAATGCCAAGACCATATAGAAAAATATCTGGAAATTTAGCGAGAAAGTGACGTATTTTTTTCGCCATTGCTGGGCATGTTGGTATACCAGCAGGGGTGCAACATCATGCAAAACCTACATCTCAATAACTGGACCGGACTTCTAAACTGGTTACAATTTGTCATCACTGTTGCCACCTCGTACCATTTTTTTAAAAAAATTTTTAGGGTTTTGTCTTTCGCTTTAAGTCAGTTTCGAACAACAAAAATTCACACCGATGCCTTTTATCCCCCCTCCCCAAGGTTAGTTGAACACCATAACTCCTTCGCACTGAATCGAAGGCTTGTATCGAAATACCACTTCAATCTTGAGTTCAGTCTGTCTCATGTTACTAGTCTCAAATTTGACAGTACTCAAAAGTACTACTAGCGGTACCCCGTTTGCCAACCTGTTATTTACGGAGCAACGCATGCTGGTCTGTGTTTTACAAACACGACAAGCTGCTCGCAAAATACTGTAGACAGAGCAGACAGTGTACAGAAAAATTACGTAGACCTTTGTTACTTCTTTCGACAACTATCGAAATATTGAGACACGTCACATGAGGCACACTATTGACTAGGAATTTGTAAATTAGCTGCTTATGGAGACATAATACTTCCGCCAGACTTTGAAGAGTCGGGCATGGAGAAATTACAATATCACCGCCCTTCCTTTTCATCTCTTTCCCCGCCTTCCCCATATATATCCTTCTCTCTCGCACAAATTTCGTCTGTATCTCGGCTCCTTGGTTTTTGCCGCGGTTTTGACACATCATCATCTTCTCTAACCCAAGCGGCCAGACCTCTTTTATTTTTGTATTTTTTTTGTATCTATCGTCATTACATCCCCCGTGTCTGGAAGAGCCCAATCTCCCACCCCCCCTCCCTTTTAACGTTTTTTGCCTGTGTTCTCTACTCGAAGGCATTACAAGCCAGAGCGTCAGTTTTCCATCCATCACCCATCACCACCTCCTCTACCCCCCAACAAACCAAAAAAACACCCTGTCTCATCCGTCCATAAAAACGGCAATGTGAATGCACAGAAAAAAAAATATTTGTCGATACGAGATAATAATCGCACGTTTATTGCGAAACCAATATTTATAAGATATCTCAAAATACAGTTCCTACAAACGGTTGAACATCATTAGTATAATTAAGGTAAGAATGATTTGTCAACTACCTTCTACTGGAAGTTACATGTTAATATTCAACATTCCCTACCTAAATGTTATTAATAAATAAATATTCAGTCATTCAAAATTGAAAAAAAATATATTAATAATTAAAGAATACTTTTGAATAAGTGGGCGATTTTTTACTTAACCAAGTTTACAGATCTAGAACATTTTATTTCACAAAAAAAAATTCAATAAAATAATTTAAAACATTTTTGAAGTTATGCTTCTTTAGGCACGTAATGAAAAAAAAAATGGCAGGGAAATTTTGGATGCGCGCACATCATGGAACGAAATTTTCACAGGATGAAAAAAAAGCAATAATTAAATAAAATTTGTGTATCTGATTTTAATTCTTCTACTTTAGCGACTGATATTGGACACATGAATAAAAGCGTTAATTTATTGCGTTTAAAGACATTTTCAAGTGTAGTTTAAAGTATATGTACTTATATAACTGAGTTTATGTTCCCGTAAGTATAACGATGTCAGGTTGCTTGTAAGATTTCATGTCGCTGGCAGGGAGTGTCTGTGGAAGGTTTAGTTGTCTCCTGGCCGTTTACATGGGAGTGTTTGTGAGGTTATGTTCGCGCATGTACAATTTATTTGCATTATCAATTACTACAACATAATTTGATAAATTATTCAAATTAATAAATTTGAATAAACATTTAGCATATTTATTGATTTTCATTGTCAATTTATATTTATCTCATCTGTTTATCTAAATTAAAAAAATAATTATTTGCATATATTTATATAAAATATTTATTAGTTATTTGAAAATTTCAATTTGTTTGCATTTGTATTATATAACTACATACTGTATTCATAATATTACTCCAGTCATGTTATTGTTTTGTTTCTATTAATTATTTGCATGAAAAATTAAAATTAGTTTTTTTTATCATGCCAAGTAAGTAAGTACCTATAACGTAAACAGCGCTTACATAAGAACACGCACCCATTTTTTTTATATTGGAAAAAACCTGTATAAATATATATATTTACTTGTCGCAATAATATGGTGATGTTTTAAAAAGCAATGTTAGAAAAGAAACCTGTGTAAACGAATATGACTTTCTAATCGCCTTTATTTGCTGTTTGTAAAATTTACTAACAAGACTTTAAATCTCCTTCAATATTAGTTTTTAAAACTTGTATTGGGATATAAAAGATTATGCCAAACTATAGTACTAATCGTTATAATATTCAATTTACTAATGGTCTGAAAATTTTGTGAGACCTGAATTTTGATTACCTAACCAAGTTTGATAAGAAACCAAACTGAATTTGTATAACTAACCAAAGATGCATTTGAGTATAAAGAAAGCATTTAATTCGGTCAAAAAAATCTTTCCGAATAGACAAAATTTGCTTGGATGAAAAATATACTTTTATTTTGGTAAAACAATATAAAACATTCATAAGAGAGGCAAAAAAATTTTTTCTTTAAGTAAAGTTCGAGAAAAAGATTTTTAAGTTTACCTGCCACTTTAAAAGTTCTGAAACTTAAGTATTTATTAGAATAATAAATAAACAATTACCGACGGTAACAAGTTAAAATGTTTAGCGTATGTTATATCTGTAACATTGTAGGTCCTACTCAGCGTACGCTGGCAGAGAGCAGCTTTTTGTGGTCGTTTTTTCTGCATTTATTTATAAAATTGGCAATATTTTATATAAATTTACATAGACATAATTTTATATACAAAAATGAAACAAATTTTTTACCAATCGTAAAATTAAAGGATTGCAAAAGAGAAAGATTTTTTTTTTAAATTTAGGTTCATTAGTATTGAAGTAACTTATTAAAAACAGACAAACCCAATCTTTATCTTTGAAACATCAGTATAGACTAGAAAGATGCAAACACCACTTAAATGTTCTAACTAGGGGCCTGGCCACGAAAAGTTTCTTTCAACGTCTCATTAAGATTTGCGGACCACATAACAGTCACCAAATATACGTGTTGTAAGAAAAACATGTCGGTTGCTGGTACTTAAGTTTCGGGCTCACACGGTGATTGTTTTATAAAACACTTGTAACGTGTGTACCTACGTACACACTCAGAATCAACAGTGCCCCTTGCATCGACTTGATTAAGGGTGTTGCTTTGATAAATTATCAGATTCTTAATTTTTGTGTGTTTTGTGTTATAGCCGTCCAGTGACGAGTATTCAACCCCACCACTCAGGGGTGCCGCTTCAGAACGATCAATGTCAGTTCGAGAAGGAGATGAGCTATTTGTTTGTTAGAACCTTGCTGTTAATAAAATGTTGTTTTTATGAAATCCTCTGAGCACCTAATTCTGACACACTCGCATCCGTTCTTTCCTGCCTTTTTAGGGTTTCCTATTCCTCTAGTAAAACCCGCGACACACTCTGGTCGTTACTGCTGTAACGAGCTGGAAAACAGGTTCGAAAATGATACAGCCCAATTAATTAAATACAGTTTAATTTATTTATTAAATTATAAACATTTAACTGTCCATCATTCAAAGCAATCACACTTTTAGTAAGTCCGCTATTCACCCCCATTGGAGTTCGGCTCGACAGTGGCTCTCCCCAATGCTCGTCTCTTACCGCGAACCTCTTGTCCCCCGACACACCGCCTCGCGCTACTCGCTCGTCCGCCGCGCACACAACACAGTCCCGACGCACATCGAATCCCGTCGCTTGTCGTTCTCGTTCGCTCACCAAAGGGGCCACTTCACTGCCTAGGAGGTCGGCTTCGCTTTTTTTTTAAATACCCTTCTGGAATGTTCTCGCATCTCATTTGAAGTGTGGCGTCATTAGTGTGGCGACTCGAAACTCCTAGAAAAACGGCGTCTTTTTTTTTTAACACGCCACTCCAAGCGGCGACCTCCAGAAGTCCGCAGAACCTTCCGTAAGAGGAGGGGGGGTAATCGTTGACAAGGCGCGGGGGAAGGGGGAAGCGCCTCGCCCGGGGCACCAAAGGTCCAACTGACTGGCTAACAGCCCTACCGGCCTGCCTCGTGACCCCACCTCCAGTATGCTCGTAACAATATATATATCTATATATATTTATGTTTTCGCCTATAAATTTTATCACAATAGCGGTACTGCATCTTGATTTTCTCAACCAAAAAAAAAAGTTACTTACTATTATATGATACCGGTAGAATTTTTCGTAAGTGTTCGCAATTATAACTTGCCCGACCTTCTACAGCTCGAAAATAACGTCTGTTAAACGAATCTTTGGTGATGAAATTTGTGCCCCCAACAACAAACGCAAACAGTTATCGTGATGTTTATTTACAGAATCATCATTCCTTGATTGATAGCAATGACATGTAAGTGAATCAACCGACCCTGCTAACGAGTCTGAGCCCTAGATCGGGTTGTATAAACTACGCAAGAAAAGACGTAACGCAAGGACGCAACACGCAACTAAAGCAAGAAAATCACGTTTTTTTTTGACGTGACAACGTCTAATAAATCGATGAACGCCGGCTGCACGCATGAAAAAGTGTCCCGTTATGCACACTGTCCCGTTACGCTGTGTCCCGTTACGCTCATATTACGCTTGCGCCGTATCTATCTCTCTTCCTTTCGATTGGAACAACCATCGATTTGACTTTTTCGAGGCACATTAAACTTGAAACACTCCCATTCGTTTCCTACTTTTCCTATCATCGTCCTATCCTTAACAGAATAACACAGATTGGAAGAAGTTAAATAGCAAACATGTATAAAAGTTATAGTTAAAATTATCTCTTGTTAAAATTATAAACTTATTTGAATAAATGAGTGCAAATAAAAGTAAATGTATGAATTAAATTGTAGATTTCATTTCACTCCTTCTTTGTATCCATACAAAATAGTGATACTTCAATAAAAATATTCAATTTTATTCATAAAAGTATGCAATCATTTCATCAATGTATTGTTATGACGTTGTCACGTTAAACTATCCTCCGTAAACCGACTTTACAGACAACCAGTTTTTTTTATAATAAACCACGTATGTTGCAACGTGTCACAAACCATAAAACTAGAAATAGTCAGACCGTAGAAAACAAACAAAGTCTCCCCTGTGGACTTCTCCTTGTAATTTATCTTTGTCATGTAACCGTATGAAATGGCCAATAAATGTTTTAAATATTTTTGCTGCTTTCACTGTGCTAATGTACGATAAGTGTAAAATGTTTTGGCATCGCAATCTACACACACAACGTCTGCGTCTTTAGAAATTTTTTGAATTTGGAAGATGGAAACTCAAGCCAAAACGTAAGAAGTTGAAAGTCGACCGCTGTTCGCGTAGTGTTTTTGTGTTTGGCGTATTAAAAAAATCGGGTGTCTGAAAACGTCGTTACTTAAATTTACCTACTGAAGCCAAGCTACTTCAGTAGGTAACTTCTCCCTGATGATGGCGACTTCAAATGTAGACCGAAACGTTGGTGAATTATTCGCCGAGGCCGCGACTATGAACCCAGAAGCCAAGCTACTTCAGACAATCGCTGCGAAAGCCTGCGAACATAATTATGTACATATAATTATATATGTATATATATGTAATAATAACATATAAAAATATATATAATTATATAATAATAACTGTAATATATATAAAAAATATCAGAAAGATATGATAAAATTTCACCATTTAATTATTGTTGCATTCTGCGTATCCATGGCAACGTCTTGTGCAACGACAGTGGCGCACCCGCTAGGAGTGGCGTGTGTAAGAAGCAGAGCGAGTGTGCCGTAGCGAAGCGCTGGTATTCTCCGGCTGGTTTATATATATATATATATATATATATATATATATATATATATATACACACACACACACACACACACCTATACGTGTTTAGGGCCCTATTCGAGGACCCCATTTGTTACCCTTAAATAGAGGACCTGAATACACAAACACTAACATAGCTTCCGAGGACAATTACTTTAGCAAGCATATCAGAGGACCTGTCAGACTGAGGACCTTTACACAAGGTGTGTCTGGTGCTTTATCCGAGGACTGTAAAGTTTTACAGTTAACTGCAGGACTAGCAAAATCAGTATACATGTTTCAACAAGACAGGGTTCCTGGTAGTCGTGTAGTCGAACCAGTGGTCCTTGCTTAGGTGATACGGAGTCGATTCTCGGGGTTCTTCCGTTCTCTTCCCTCGATAATCCCGCTGCTGCTCCATTTACATTTGACTTCGCTTCATCGTTACTAAATAACTTACCTATATTTTATAATTTCCGTAAAAGTTTTTTTGTTGATAAAAACAACTCATCCGAATTTGTGTAAACATACAAAAACACATATATATTATAACTGAATTACAACATATATTTCGTTCCAATAACTTCATTTATTTAAATGATATTCACGAAAAAGTTGTTATGGTAATTAATTTTTCTATTAATTGATTTTTTTAACTATGTATTACAACTCAATATTTGTAAGAGAACCCGTAGAACACAGTTTTTCAGTTCTATATGTTCCAATTCCGATATTAAAAAAATGTTTTATTTGAAGACATCAATTCTGCTGGTATTTAACGAAGGTAAAACTAGTGATTTAAGAACAAAAAGTAAGACCTATATCCTACTTATCGTATTAAAGGAAAAATTTAATTTTCATACATATTAACATAGAAATCTCAACATATAAACTAATTAAAAAAAAAATTCTCAACAAAATGTTTAAACAACAGTGATATCAATAATAAGAGTGATACAATTAGAAAAATGTATTCAGTTACATTTTATTACAATTTATAAAATAAAAATATAATAAGTTTTTGGTAAGAGAATAAATACTTTCCGAAATTCTTGTCCATTACGATTGTTATTAGTTTCACGAAGAAACTGAATTACGAAATTAAATAAGAACTATATCATACGAAAAACAATGGACATAAAATTGTTTAGAATGATGTTTCATGTTTAATATGAGGACCGCATGGTTATATTTACACACCAGTTTAAATTCAATTCTTAACCGAAGACAGTGTATTGCACCAATCAATCTAAGGACTTTTACACAGTTTGATATATACTATTCCATATTTAATAAGAGGACCGCTTGGTCATTTACACATCAGTTTAAGCTCAATATTTAAACGATGACTGTGTATTGTACCACTCAATCTAAGGACTTTAACACAGTTGGATATATTGTTCCATGTTTAATAAGATGACCCCATGGTCATTTACACACCAGTTTAAAATCAATACTTAACCGAGGACTGTGTATTGTACCACTCAATCTAAGGACCTTTACACAGTTTTATATGTTTTCCATGTTAAATAAGAGGACATCATGGTTTTATTTACACGCCAGTTTAAACTAAATACTTAACTGAGGACTGTGTATTGTACCACTCAATCTAAGGACCTTTACACAGTTTCCAGGGTGGAGAATATACCACCCTGTTGTTTTTGTGTTTCTGGCGCCACTTCCCCCCACCCCCATCCACACCGCTATGCCCGCTCCCCAACATGCTCCATCGCAACTTGCAATTCGTGGAAACGTGCGACTCTACACAAAATCAGCTCAACACGTGTGTCTTCTCCAGTGCTGACAACTTCTTCGTCGCTCAGTGGCGGATCCAGCTTCAAGTTTAGGGAGGGACCGATGACCTAATACCTCCTACTTTAATTGTGCGTCCGAAAATTTCGAAAACTAACAGCTTCTCAAGAGGCTATTTGAACACATGTATGACGTCACGTAAACTAAACAAGTATCACAAAAAATTAAAAAGTATTAAATTAAAATATTGAACCAAATTCTAAAGGTAAGATGCGGCAGGGAGCCTTTTATATTTTTTCACACTTCAGTTTTCCCATAGTTTTTTTTTCTTTCAATGTGAAGTAGAGGAAAATCATAAAACGTTACCTGGTCCTAATCATCACAGTGAACCGATATTTATTTCCAAACCTGGCCTTCCAACGTGCGCCAACGTACCACAAAAACTCATACAGTCCCCTAAACTTTGTATTTTGAAATACCTAGATTCCTAATCTACCAATTTCTAAAAATACCAAATAAATATTAGAATAAAATGTACTTATAAACAAAGTCTTCATCATCAGCTTACATAAATTAATTTTTTACATGTCAGATTTTTATAATAATCACATACCAAATTGTATTTTTGTCGCCATAATTTTATTAGTTTAGAAATTTCTCTTGCTTCAAAAGGTTGAACCTTTTTTTTTTTTTTTAAATTGAGAATGTTATGTTTTTTGTGCATTTTCCATTTGCATCTCCTAAATGAAAAAAATTATAGTTTCCTTTTTTAAAATTTATTCCATTGTATAATCTATTCTCCTACAAAATACTAACAAATCACAGACAATACTTTAAAGGTTCTGTCATCATGTAGATGAAAAGAGACATAGATAGATACGTCAATTTCTTCAATACCAACTGGAGACTGTTCAGTCTTGAAAAGAAAGACGTATGCTCATATGTTTAAAGACAGAGAACACTTATGAAACTGATTATACGGTAGAAAATTTTTGTATTTATACATATTTAATGCACGTATGTATATCTGTACAGTAAGTTTAGGCTAAGGTTATTCTTCGAATAACTTTTGTTTCTGCTTTGATCGAAAACTTTTGAGGACGAGATACATTCCGGTAATGGTATTTATGTTTTTATAGTACTTCATGAAAGTTGTTTAATTCTATGTGAGTGAAATGTACAAATTAAATATACGAAACATATAAAGAATATCAACTTGAAAGTGTTAAAAATAATAATAAAGTTTTATAAAAAAACTATGTGATTATCACTATTTGTGGCCTTATGTGTTCTTATTTTATTAGCATGCCACTGTTTTAAATAAGTAATGAAGATGGTGTCGGTGAACGTTAGTTTAAATGTTTTGCATAGCATATCAGGATATATGCAAGGAGGTTGGGCAAAGGGGCATTAGTTCAGGTGACTTGTCAAATTGTGTGGGTTGGGGAGAAGTGGGTGGAACTTTGTGTATAAATGTTGTTTATTTATTTATACACAAATAAAAAAATATATTTTATATTGCATTACAACAAAAGATAGCGTACAAATCGGGGAAACTTTCGGCACCGGAATAGTTAAATAAAAAACACATGCCGATCCTAAATACCGAAATATGATGTAAATATTGGTAAATTACGTATTTTGTGATGTCATTTCTGTAATAATATTTACATGAAGCGCTCAGTTTATCAGTGAAAACCGCCTACCACAAACAAATTTTAAGTTCTTACTTCCAAGAACCGTTAATGAAAGTAGCATTTTTCGTGGCTAGTCAGGAAAAATGTATATCAGGTGAGACATAATATACCTAGTTTCCTTGAAACGTGTTTATGTCTACTCGAAGCGTTGAAACCGTAAACATTTCAAGCGTTGGAGTAGGACGAGGGAAGGGGGAAGGTGGGTGGAAGAGAGGGAGGGAGGGAGGGAGGAAGGAAGGAAGGCAGGCAGGGAGGTAATGAGGTAATCTCAACCCATTCTTAACCAAGTGCAACGTTGCCAAATTAGCGCAGTAGCTGTGTGTGGGATAGCTCACTTGAATTTTTCCAACGTTGCCTGAAACTGGTATCAATATACACGCCAACAAAATAAGAGATATATTGTATGTGAGCTTGGAAAGTAAGAGAAATTAGAAAGGGAAAAAAGATTAACTGTTACTAAAATACTATGTACTCGCAATGATAATTAACTTTTTTCCCCTTGTTTTAATACATCTATAATGATGAGGTGGAAAGAACATGACATACGACGTGTGAAAACATGATAGCGATAAATAAATAATATGTTTGTTCGTATTTATTTATTCATAAAGAAACACAAATCTACGCATTAAAATCAAAAATGTTTTTTTTCAAACACTTTTGTATTTATTTACTTACCCAGGTACCGAAATGTATGACTCTGAGTTAAGCTCAACAAATATAAAATAAACTACCTTGAAAACCCCAACTTGTAAAAGTGTTAATTCACAACTCAAATAGTTAGGGTTTCTATTTTCGCGACAGAATGGTCAGTTCTTAAAACCAGCATTTATTTATAGTCACAGAAAATGGCATCGAATAAAGAAAATCTGAAATTAGAACTGGAATAGGATATTTTTCATAGTACAGGTAACTAGAGATGATATTTTATTATATTTTTGATATATGTTTACAGAAATGACTTAACAGCTGTCTGTAAAAGTGCATAAAATTTAATTGCGATACCCACCTTTTGTAATTATCGTTTTTTAAACAGCATGTTAAAGACTTAAGTAGATAATATAATGTACCAATGTAAGAACGCAATGAGAAATAGGTCACACAAAATTTATACCTACGCGTGAGATAAAAATGTATAAGGCCGTAGTTTCATTTTTGACTGAAGTCAATCGATAGTTAACTTAACAAAACTAGTTTTCCGTCTGCTTTAAAATAAATGTGTTGTTTTCTTATTATAAGCTTATCTCATTCCTATTTTTTATGACCTGAAGATTGAAAAACATTTGTTTAGATAAAAGTCAACTTGTTACTGGTTGTAAGGTTCACACGCTGTGAAAAATTCTGTTTGACGTTTTGACCAAGTCATGATTAAAAATAATCTACTAATAATCGTATACAAAAATTTTCCAGTAACAATAACATAATAAGTCTAAATAATAAATAAATTCTGATCAGATAGTTTACTTAGATTTGAAACTAGGACTAAATTATCATATAATAATAAAAATATTTTAGTTACAGCTGCGGAATAACACTACCATTGTAAAATGAAAAAAAAATATGCTAAGCAATGGAGCCTTTTAATAGAATACATGTTTCATAATTTTGTTAAGTATATTCTTAAACTTCAAATACTACGAAAGGTCTATTGCATGACTAATCATTTAGCTTTTTCCAACCGTGTGTACACATAACACTACATACATAACACACATACGCACACTTCGTCCACAGTAACATGAATGGTATTGGAATTATTTCAATTTATTGTAACAGATTTTGGAAGTAATTTATAACACCAATAATATTATGTTCATTTTAGTTCAACCATTTTAAACTGCACAGTATGGATAGTTTACAATTTTCATTTGTTTATTTATTTTATATTGTTACGTAAAATAAATCATAAATAATATTAATTTTATTTACAAATTTAACTAAATATCTACATATAACGCGTGTGCTACGTAGTTTTGGTGACGGTTACTTATGAAGTTCATAAAAATCAGAGTCGCTAAAATTTTTAAATAGTTAAAAGTTCTTAAAATGTAACTTATATTATATTTTTTATTTCAAAGACTTTTTAGATGACTTGCAAACTTTCACATATATTACACAAAGATAAGAGCGTTTTCACGTGACACTGTAACAGCCTGGAGGGGAACCAAACGTGGAAAGGAAAATGTGATTTGTCACCTGCTGTCAGACATGGCGTGAGTAAATTTGCGAATTATGGTTAGCTGGTAAAATGTGCTCTATACAAAACACTGACTGGCGAATGCGATTAAAATTGAGTACATGCACAAAAACCTATGCGAATGACTTGCGCGTTTCACACTCTTAGTGTTTAATGTCGTGAAATTTATGTGAAAAAATTGAAAAAGAAAGTTTGATTTTTGTGCTTCAAAGATTACACACAATCCCTTACAAATTAATAGCTATAATTCATCCCAACCTATTTAAACAGAGGCATAATACAAAACCTCACTCTATTGACGAGGAATCCAACCCATGCCCAGGACGGATCTAGGGCTTTCCTTCAACGGGGTCAAAAATGTGTTTGCGCTTCCCACTCACAATGTATTACAGACCAACAGCAAAATTATTAATTTGCGTCCGTGTACATTATAGTCCTAGTATAAAATTAAAGTTAACATTCGTCTAACCCGTGTACTTGAATTTCATTTCACAGGTTTAAGTATAAAAAAATTTGGTTTGATGAAGCACGGACTGGATAAAAATTAGTAATTTTCCTAACTAACAAATGTGGTGAATGTAGCCGACGCTCGGTGGGTTTACTTGGGGCTCTCTCGTGTTTTATCACCCCTTGAGGAAAATATATTTTAAACAAATAATAACAATTTTGTCACTATTTATTACATACAGCAAGCACTACGCGGCTTTCACAAGGGACTTCCAGAAAAAAAAAAATCTGTCGCTCTCATCCCCACCCTGCTTTTCCTCCCGCGGATCAAAACAACTGCATTCCATGGTGAAAACACCACAGATTGCACAAGTCACTGGTGATGTTCTGGCTTGCGATGCTCGAGCCGATCCCCCAAGAGAGACTTCACTCCTCACAGCACCGAGTCGGCACACAAGTCACACAAGTGATTCAAAGCCCACTATCGCCAGGCTCAGGCTTACATGCTATATTAATTCTTTACCCCCCCCCCCCCCCCCCCCGTAACATTTTTCATTTTCTCTCAATAAGTATTGGTCAATAGGTAGTACTGCTAATTGAATATTATATTTCTTTTGCGTGTGTTGTTCTGTCACAGATATGTCCAACTGATATTTATAAAGTGTAATATAACGGGCGTAAAATGTTGCGTAAATGTTAATTATTAGCAGTTTCGCAACTGTCTACGCTCATTTTGTTGTAGCAGAACTACAAATGCAAAAGAGTTCTAAAGATAAAATCTACAGAAATAGCCCTTATAGTAGAGAAATGTCGTAAAAATGAAGTCATCAACATATGCAGGCCGTGCTCGGCTTGGCTTCAAGGTCACAGGTTGTGGATTTAAGACGGGTCCTGTTTTTTTTATGAAATATAAGTTTATTGTGTTGGTTGGGGGAGGGGAGTGGAGAGGTTTGTAAGCTGTCACCAGCTTCCTACCCAGTAGCAAGATAGGCACACATAGTCTAGCCGTGGTTTTATAACGCTCCTGACTGTGCGACCGGCCGAACCAACAGCAATTAGATACGGCACGCGGCAGAAGCACCACGAACTCTTCGGCTGTGCACTTGATTTGCGCTGTAGGACGCAGCAAGCCTTGATCTTTACATTTAATGACCAATCCCCAGGTGCTTAGTCGGAGGAATTAGATTAGTTTTTCTGAGAGTCCGCCGGGATTCTACTCTAAATTAAAAATGACAAAAATCTCTACAGAAATTTGTAACATAAATTAACCTGCCATCTGTAATAAGAGACCAGCATTTAGTTATGAAGATACCTTTATGAATACGTCCTGTTGACAGCGACGAGTTTTGTTATGACTGCAGAATTTTTGAAATTAAACTTTATGCAGACAATAAACGCATTTATCCTTAATACTTGTCCAATAATTTGCAATAAACGATTTGTTCATCTCCAACTTAAAGGCGTATATAATACTTGGAAAGCACTAATAACCATCAGTTGTATATTTTTGGGTTATATTTTCGTGATAAACCTTCAGCCGAAGTTTGTTGTTTGAATTCTTACTCATACTGGATAGCATCAGTTCTTCTTCATTGCACTAACGGCACAGATATCCATGAACTTAAATCCTCTCTCTATTAATAGACGTAATTTTGTCAATGAAGCAAAATTTCCTTGAATACACCAGCAATAGTCTCTAAAAATAAAACACTTACATAGGTTGGTTACTAAATGAGATTTTCTCCATGGTATCTCGGCTTCCTACAGATAAAGAAGAATATTATAACAAAGTCATAAATTACAAATAAATAATAAAAATAATTAATATGGCTTAGGAAAATATTACCTATTATAGATAATATCAACACATGTAATAAATATTTTCTTTCGTTTCACAATCATAATCCTTGATTTATCTTCTCTTTGAAAATTTTATTTTTTACTTCCAAAATTTTCCTTGGCCCTGTATATGATTTTACTTATCTTTGTAAATGATCAAATCTATAGGGAACAGTCGGTTAAATTACTCGTTTCCTTCGTTTATGCGAAGTGGAAATGAGCAGAAATACCGGCCTTCCTAATTAAAATCACTGTGGTTAAGTAACAAAATGTACATTGTGTGTACCTATTTTAGTTAGAATCTGCTTTTTTAACAGTTTAACTATAAAAATGCGAGTAATTAAAAGCACGTTTTTAAATATTACTCTTAAAGTAAATAATTTTATGATAAGCGGGGGTGAATATGTCAACAGCACTTAACAGATCAATATAGTTGCTAAGTTATTTAAATGCACTGTATTTATTTCAGTAACATACTTATTTTTAGTACACGTTTTAGTCCAATTACTTATAGCGTGAGTGTAATAAATACTATTCATTATTACATCATTTTTTAGGGGCTAGTGTTAGAAACCAAAAGGTTATGCAAGTTTTGTTTCCAACAGTTAACCGTATTAACACGTCCGTATACCACAACATTCTCTAGTGAGAAGTTAAAAACATAAATTTCAACAACAAATATGTTTATTGGTTTAAATTTTTTAATGGCTTTTAAGTAGATAAGTTTATTACATTCTTTACGATTGGTATATTTCGTGTCCATTTGCAGGCTATAAACAAGAGCGATTATAATAACAAATAAGTAATTTATAGACAATATTCCATTATGATTTTATAAATTATAATTTTTTTCTAAACAACTATTATTTATAAATTAATTTAAAGAGAGGTAAATAATAATTTTAAATACATTCCTAAGAACTACAGCAGAAAATTTAAATGTGTAAGTGAAACACATTTCTCAAACATGCATGTTATTCGGAAAGTCTTAGTTATGCACCAAGCGCGCAACGCGTGAGAAGAAGACGTGAGAGGATGACCTTGCGAAAGGGTTGGTAACCTTCCAGGAAGGAGTTAGCAACGCAGCCTGCCTACGCCTCCTCTCCTCCTGCTGAGACTGCGCCCAGACGCGTGCTGGAGCCTCGGGCCCTCTATGTCTCCATTAGAAATGTGCTTGCTGTGTTTATTCTGTGTTTTGACTGTTAAGTTGATTAAATGACTAGTCTGGAACCTATACTATTTGGAAATTCTTCATTTTTAAATATAAAATAAATATTTACGCCATTCCTCTACAAAGCTCTTGAAACTCTCAGTTTTTTTTAATCACAATGGTGATAACGGTGCGAAGATTTATTTTGCATATGGATACCTGTCCGGCAGCCGGTCTGGATTCGAATGATTCAACCATGCGACTTCGAAATCTTCTTAAGAGGATAGGAAAAGTAGCAACGTGCATTACTGACGAAAATATAAATACAAAAATAGAATTTGAGCGACCTCAAAGAATACAACGGGGTTTGTTATGTCGTCTAAAGATTTTCATTATGGTGACCTGAAGTACAGAGAATGTAAAAAAAAGACAATATTTAGTTTTAAAATTTTTAACTTTCTTCATAAAAAATGGGCTTTAAAATAAAATTACATGGAAAGAAAAAATTGATTGTAAAGTTATAAAAATCAGTTAAGTTAAACCTCTACAATAACCAAATAAAAGAAAGAAATTCATAACTATTTTCGTTTTCAATTTTTAAATTAATGTGAAAATAATTTAAAATTATTATTTTGTTAAAATGTTTAGTAATTATATTGCTTTTTCTTTTATGATTCCAATAATTTTACAGTTATGTTTATTTCATAGATTGTATTTTTTTCTAGGGTTTCACAAGCCATTATTTTATTTTAAAAAAAATCGACTAAAAATAACAATACACTCCATTATTTCAGGAAATCCAGGTCTCCATAATGAAAAGATCTAGTAGGCCAGATTATATATATAGATAGATAGGTAGATAGATACGATAGATAGATAGATAGATAGATAGATAGATAGATAGATAGATAGATAGTTTCTCAAAGATGTTTTTGTTCAGTTCGCCATATCTTCCTTACAACTTCAAAATTAATGATTTAATAATGTAAATAGACAATTTACAAAAATTAATGTTTTGAATTAAATTATTATAAAAACATGTTTATAAAAGCCTTATTTTGGTCACAAGTCTACGCCATTTTTGAGATTGCCGTAGCTATATAAATAATCTTACATGCATGACAGCTGTTGAAGCAAATTAACCGAAGTAAGTTCCACATACTTTTATAACTTAATTTGTAACATAACTTATTTAATTTTTTCATTACTTATTTATATAGAGTTTGCAATGTTACTTTATATTTATCTAAACCCCAATAACACTGATATTCTGTCTGCTGTTAGGCTATATATTATTTCTCATAGGTGTTTCTTTGCCGTTACGCTAAATCTCCCATTGTACTTCATCAAAATGTATGATTTGCATTTACACAGCAACTTTGCTCATAGATTCCGCATTATACTCACAATTTATTATACAACTTTGTATTTCCAAATGATGAGGAATGTATTTCCAAATGATGAGGAAATAATTTCCAAGAAAAGTAGGCATAACAATGACCATTAATAAAACACAAGGTCAGACGCTTTAAAGGGCAGGTTTATATTTCCCAGAACCTCTTTACCACATGGTTTTTTCACGAGTTCGTATATTCAAAGGTAGGCCTATTTATGTTTGTATCAGGCACATACAGCCAAAAAGTAAACGATTATCACATTATAACTTCTAACATTGTTATTGAAGAAGATTTTAACTGTAAGAAGTGTAAAAATAAATATTCGATACGGCCAAAATCTGTTGGTACTATATTTTCAATACTTTGCATTAATAAATACTTGCATTTACATACTACCCCATTATTATATTACCATTCGATGTCTGATCAAGATAAAATGTTATATTCGCACGGGTAAGTTATTTGTTTTTATATTCTCGTCATTCATCCTTACAGCTCCCGCACACTAGGCGACTAACCACACAAATGACATGGTCTGCATCCACCTTCAAGTCGTAGCGACACGCCTGAGCCTGGCCGCCGCGGACAAGTGTGTGCTCTCTCAGTAGTTGCCACGCACTCTCAGGTCGCGGCGAACTGGCCACGGCAACTTGGCCGTCTAGTGCGGGAGCTGTTAAACATTATACTTTAGGATTGGCATCCATGTTTTCTGGACCCAGCCACAGGCTGAAAGCAGTGATGTTGTTATCCATGCGGTGTCATTATTGACAGTTGAAATAACCATAAAGCCATTAATTATTATCTCCTTTAAAGAGTTACTTTATGTGATTAAATACTACATATCTCAAAATAAATAAGCTACTTTAATACACGTGCTGTTCTGTTAAAACCAAAGTTAATACAATTGTTGATATCAATCACTTCACCACTTGATGCCGGGAACATAAAATGGGAACGTTTTAAAAACTGATCTCATCTAACTTACGTCAAGTACGTCACAAACCATCTCCCGAATGGTCTTTTGCTATAAAATACGTAAAGAGGCCGGCAAAAATGTGTTTAGTTCAAGTCGTACAAACGTTCATGGAAGTTACTTAGTTATATATTTGAGTTCATATTATGATACGCAAACACAAGTATCTATAGGTGTAATTTTGCAGAACTACACAGCGTTGTCTATGTCATTAACATTAAACTAGGTCAAAGTTATTCTGTTTATTTTACCAAGGCGTGAAAGTGAGAATTTCTCAAGAATATCTGAATAACTGTTTATTTATCCTTACATATACATTTATTATCTCAAAGGCGGCCATATTGTGTTTTCGCTACGTATGGCCACATGTGACACAACGCTAAGGCGGAAGAATACTTTGTGATCCTTACGGTGTTCCCGAGCCGTGATAAAACAGTCTGCGTTTGAACTTCACTGTGAGAAACGATAGCAACAATATTCACTGAAATATCATTTGCAAGTTTCATAAAAATTATAATTTGTCATCATTATAAAACTATTGCAAGTAGTGTTGTACGTTTTCTCGTAAAAATACATATTTGTAATCAAATTCCCATGAACGCAATGAAACACGCAGTAAAATATTTTCGGGGCGGTAAATTAATCTTAAGAAATATGTTGTTCAATAATAAATTTTTTCCCAAAAAATATATTTGTTTAATGAAACAACGTAGGTTACGTAAATTATTTTTATTTATTATCTAGGGATGAGCAGTATGATGGAGGAGGGGGGGGAGGAAGCAAATTGCCAGAAGTATTAAAAAACATTGGTTAAGTCAAAGCGTTCAGAAGCATAAAAAAAGACTTTATTTGATGCCCCTGACTTTTTACTTACTGACATCGCCGATAAAGTAAACGTGTATAGACGGTTGCAGTGAATGTCCGAAAATATTCGTGTATGGACTGCACTACACGAATCTGAAATAACAACTAAGAAGGCAAAATTCGTTTGTAAAACAGCGTTTTATACATTCCAGGAAAACGCAAATTTCAGCTCTTGTATTCAAATGGTTGCAACTTTTATGTTTAACCGCATCCAGTAGGCAAAATTGAACAAGCTTAAAATGTCCACACACCATTTGGGTGTATATATAGGTACATATATATATACATATGTATAACATATAAAATCACTGTTCGTACAACATACAAGTCCTCGTTTACCACCAGAAAATGCAAGGCCCTCTGATAGCAGTGTAAATACCAACGTGTGTGTGAAGCTATAGGTCCGCACTTCATATGGGTATATTTATATAATATTAACACACTGTGCCTCCAAGTCCTCGTTTAACACTAGAATATGCAAGGTCCTCCGATTGCAGTGTAAATGCCAACGTGTGTTTGAAGCCATAGGTCCGCACTTCATATGGGTATATTTATATCACATTAACACACTGTGCCTACAAGTCCTCGTTTAACACCAGAATATGCAAGGTCTTCTGATTGCAGTTTAAATACCAACGTGTGTTTGAAGCCATAGGTCCGCACTTCATATGGGTATATTTATATCACATTAACACACTGTGCCTACAAGTCCTCGTTTAACACCAGAATATGCAAGGTCTTCTGATTGCAGTTTAAATACCAACGTGTGTTTGAAGCCATAGGTCCTCTTTTCATATGGGTACGTTTATATCATCTAACACACTATACTTACAAGTCCTTCGTTTAACACCAGAAAATGCAAGGTCTTCTGATTACGGTGTAAATGCCTTTGTGTGTTTGAAGTTATAGGTCCGCATTTCACATGGGTATATATATATATATATATATGGTTTGGCACCGACTTTAAACCGATTAGTAGGTAGCACCTACCAATTATAATATTTTATTAAAATTATAGGTAATAATTATGTTTGGACAAGAACTGTCACATCGAAATTTATTGTATTGTTTATACAATTTTATTGTTTATACAATTTTATTGTTTATACAATTACAATGTAAAAATTCGTATCCAAACATATTACCTATAATTTTAATAAAATATTATAATTGTAATTATTTATTTTTCGATTTCTAGTACCTATAGTATTTTGTTGTGTTTTTTTAGGTCCGTTTGGTTTTTTAAAAATATTATTTTTATGTTTTAATCTTCATGTTCGAAGGCTTAGGGTAATTATGACTTCCAAATAAAATTAAAAATACATATTTCTAATAATACATATTCCTACTAAGAAGTTTATGAATTGAATGTAAGATAAAGGCTGTAAAGTAACGCGTAATAAAGAATTAAATGTTCATGTAGCACAGCTTACATGTATACGCCTGAAATGGCACCCAGTTAAGGTCCTCGGATCATGCGTCTGTGGCTTCGTAATGTGTGAAATGAGAGACGTCCACCACGTCCTCGCAACCAGCGTTAGACACTACGGAGATGTGTATTAGATGTGTGTAAACTCGAGCGAAATGTCCTCGTTTGGAGCGTTGAGAAACATGGGATACACACAGTGTGTAAAGGAGTGTAAGTGACAACGATACTAGCGCGACGTGGTGGTAACACACACGCACTACATACTTGATTCTCTACGGTCTATCCGAGGACCTCAAAAAAAAATTTAAAAATCATGTTTTCACACACTAGGTTGACAGAACAGCGTGAATCCGAGGTCTTTTAATCCGAGGACCTGGGGGAGGTCCTCGGATTGCCAAAGGTCCTCGGATCCACGCTGAAATATCATGCGCAAGTCCTCGGATGATACCCTAAGTCCACACACACACACACACACACACCTGGCTCTAAACATGGGAGGCCTTATTTTCACAGACGAGAGAGCCACACCCGAAGTTCCCCGAAGTTTATGCTCGTTTTTTCCCCCCGTTCTATCTCATTGTATAAACCGGTGTGGCATTAAATTTTGCGCTCGATTAGGATAGGTTAGCTACATTATAAAAACTTTAAAACATTGTGGATGGTTGTTTACATTAGGTTAGTATAGCTACATTAAAAAATACTGTTAAATCATTTTATGGTTCCTTAGCAAATAACTTTTTTAATATGTAGCTATCCAGGGCTAGGAAACAGTTTACATGATTTCACAGTATCTTTAAAGTAGCTATCCTAACCAAATCAACCGTCCACAATGTTTTAAAGTATTTATAATGTAGGTAACCTAACCTGCAAAGGAAAAAAACCTGAAGATGCACGATCGGGCGTTTGTCTGTCTCGTCTGTGAAAATAAGGCTTCCCCTCTAAACATGGCATCGCTGGCTTCGAGAGGGAAGGTCCTCGGCAACGTACGTCACACCAGGTGTTCGACGTTGTGGGACGGAACATGAACAGAGGGGACAACTGAACGCAACGTGAGTCCGAGTCCGCGGGGGGCCGAGAGACAGAGTGGCCAAACCAACGAAAAAAATAAAAGCGCGGCGGCGAAGTTCTTTTGGCCCCAGGCCGACTTACGGGCGAAATGAGGCGCTAAGCAGCGGCGGCGGGTTTGGGTCCGTCGCGGGCCACCAAGCGAAAAGTAACACCACAACCCACCCCCCTCCCCCTTCACTCTGGGTGCAACGGTGAAAGAGAAACATCAAACGACGGAAGAGAGAGAAAAAGGGATAGAGAAAGAGTGAGAAAGGGAGGGGGATTTATTTCATCGTAGTCCTCTGTCGAGTGTGCTCCTTTTAGAAGCGGGGGAAAAAAAAAAATACCCCTCACCAACATCCTCGTCTTAGTTAAACCAAATATTATTTTTTTTTATTTCAAGGACGGTATTCTCAAATATACATATTCTCACGTCTAAATCTGCACTCAAAAACCTTCAATTAAAAAACTTTGTTATGTACTACTCGCATTCTTTTCTCCCATCTCATGCTTAGTTTTTAATATAAATATTTCATTATGTTTCTTGAAAACCAAGTGATGACCTATAAAAAATCCCAGACAGGCGTTTATTTGACTTGTTTGTTTGGATACAAATGAACCCATCAGTTAATCCTGATGTATATTTTTTTTATGTGCAACATCTCAGCTCCCGGCAGACGGCATTCGTGAATGCGACGGAAATCTCGTAGAACGGAAATATGTAACCACGCTGCTGCCATCTGTGCCGGATGACGAGAGCCAAAGGTAAACTTGATAATGTTAACTGTTTAATGATTTTCAACAAGGTGGGCTGTATTTTAATAAAATTCCTCGTGTGTAATCACATCCAAAAGGCGGGTTTCAGTAATTATTTCAAGAATTTTTTTTCTTCCTTTTATCGGAGCCGTTTCATTATAAAATTTAAAATTGCGGTCTGCTTATCGAAAGATTCGATAGACGACGTAGCTGCTCTGCCAGCGAATTCTAGCGGCGGGTGAAGAAACTACGCGTGGTTCGCGTCAAGAAATGTATTTTTTTTATCACGCTCGGCATTATTGTAAAGAATATCTACGTTAAATTTTCATGTCCGAGTTTCTTATTATAAGTGTACTTATTTGCGACAGTGAATTTCCTCAAATTCAGAAGTTTCATGTTACACATCTCTAGAGAGTACTTAAAGACTCCAAAAATAATTATAATTTCTGTACATTGTGTAAAACTGCAAAACCTAACCAAGTTTTTGCTTACTTTTCTAAGCTATTTTGGCAACATCAAAAGCCCGCCAGATGATGGTTAACGGACCGAGAAATTCTCGGTTGATAAAACAAGAAAGTGAGAGCGAAAAAAAAAAATTCCCTAATCTTTGTCACTATCCGCCTGTTGATGTATAACCCGCTTCGTTCGCCCCATTAAACCTTCCGTGGTTGAATGTTTTTTTATGGCGTCGAGGCAGTTAATGAAGGAGGGTGAGCTTCTTACGGAAAAGACAAGAAGGAGTGGGGGGAGGTGAAAAAAAAAAACACAGTTTTCGATGGGCCCGCGACACCAAAGCAGTTACAACTTCGTCTTCATAAACTGTCAGCGTTCGTCTCATGAAGACCGCATGCCAGTCTGTACACTGTTAAAAAAAATGATTTAACCTTAATAACCTTCAAAAACCTGTCAAAAAATAATCCATTGGAATTTCGTAAAAAAAAAACGGATACATTGGCATACTGAATTCACTTACTTTGAACACGAGTATAACCATAGCAAATTATCGGATTCACTGACATCCTGAGATCACTCCGAAAATTAACACGCAATAAATATCGCAGAGTATAAACATTACAAACTTAAAGATTTACCTGCAAACTGAGTTCAATCATTTAGAACATGAACTCACAATAATCATCTCAAGTTATAAAATTGGCATATGAATGGATCCACTACCATACTGAGATCACTTCGAACATGAACTCACAATAAATATCGTAGATTATAAACTTCGTGAATGATCGTGTGGACTAGCATTCTGGATTGACTTATTTCGAACATATACTCACAATAAACTAATCCAAATTATTGAATCCACTGATATAATAAGTTCACTCCGAACAAGAACTCATAATAAATATCGTAGCGTATAAACACCTCCAATTAAAATATTCATTAGCACACTGCGTTCAATTACATAAACTCACAATGCACATCTTGGAGTATAACAATCGCACGTAAACGGATTTACTGGCATACTGAGTTCACTTGCTTCGAACGTGAACTCACAATAGATATCGTAGAGTATAAACATCAAAATTATCGGATACGCTGGCATAATAAGTTGACTTACTTAGAAATTTAACTCATAATAAAAATATCGTAGTTTATAAACATCGCAAATGATCGAATTAACTGTCATAAGGAGTTTACTTACTTTGAACATAAACTTACGCAAATGATCTTTAAATTTTAACAAAATTTTCAAAAACTTATTAATTTAACAGAAGAAATTTTTCTTTTCCCCCCACCAACAAGTTCACTCTGTTTACGAGACACAGAAAACTTTTCTATTAAACAAGTCCTTATTTAATGGTTTTGATGGACTCATTGGCAATTCTTAATGCCAGTCTTAGCACCTAGTAAAAGCATAAAATGATGTGGCAATTTTGGAGTAACAGCTAGTATATAGGCTTCGTCTGAGAACTTTCTATTTTTAGTAGGCCTATACATTAATACAATTTTAAAAAAATATTATTTTTACAAAACACCGAAAAAGTCAGGCTTCTGAGGTTTTGAAAAACCTAATACTTTAACGACTTGTATAATTTTATTCTTAAGATAAAAAAAATAAGGCGAAGGCTAAAAAGGAGTTTTATTCAAAAACTTTATACCACATTATTTTATAGGTACTTTCAATACATAAGTACTAGGACTACATAAATAAATAGCGTTTTAATTAGTTCTTGTTTGGCAAACAATTTTTTTTGTAATTACTTAAAGATAATTATAGTTTGAATTTATTTGAAATTATATAAAAATAATTGAAGTAATATAATATAGGATACTACCCCATTAAATAGTATTCGTAAACACACTTTCAAGAAATCTTAAACTAATTGTGAATGGTGCGTTAACACTCGGAATTATGCACGCACGCCTAGTCAGGGGCGTATCTGTGTAAGTGAGGCAGGTTGATAAAGCCTACCCTAAACGATGTCCATTTCCTGCTATAATTTCTGTTATACCCATGGGCACAAAATTGTGCATAACGTTTTGTATAGAAGACCAGAAGAAAGAATTGTTAACTCTATGCACACGATACATAGAATTTTAACAGATAACCAGCCAAAGCAGTTGCCGACTTAAAGCAAGCATATTGGGGAGGGATAAGATGTTGCTGTTAAATTTAACAAAATACTAAAAAAATTAAATTGCTGCTGTTTATGTTAAAAGTTATGAAACCTGGTAAATGTTTTTTTAATATTTTATCTTCTATATTTCTTTACAAAAAATATAACAATGTTGGTTTTAGTATTTGAAAAAAAATACAGAGCAATTTTGAAATTAACGACATTGTAATTATATTCGTAGGTTAGTTGCAAAATTTATTAATATAAAATTCAAAGGGTACAAGGGAAATTGGGTTTGCTTTAATGTAGTTTATTTATTATTCATCTATAATATTTAATTAATCAGACAATTCATCTAGCTAATTCACAGTATTAATTGTGCTAATTTCATTTTAATAGTAAACCAAATGCTACCGATTCACATATTTCACATATGTGACTTGATTACTAACTTATTTTACTACTTACTTTGAGAAATTGTAACTAACATAATATACTTAAATATAAAGTGATGGGAAATCATCTCGCTTTTTAATTTGTAAATAACAGGTATGTGGGTTTCTATGAAGTGTTAGTTTATACATTGAATTTTATACTTTGAATTTTTTAATTAGAGAATTAACTTTTTAAAATTTAATTGTGAAAATATAGTTTAATTTTATTTTCAGTAAATATAAATCTAATATGAAATAATAAAACCAATGCTCTGAGCTGTATTATAATAATATAATAATAAGATAAACAAAATATATTGTTACATATTTTCTTAACTCACAATATGTATGATCCAGTAATCTGTTATTTAAAAAAGTAAAAAAAAGTGAGTGGTGACCTGGATTTGAACCACATCTATAATTACGTGAATGAATCTTCACAGCGCACTATAACACTACGCCATAGAAACTAACATTCTGTTTGATGGAGACTAAGTGACATTGTAGTGTAATGCAATTAGTATGTACTTTAAAACTTGCAATCATTTCTTTCTCCAATTATTTTAGATTACCATTTGTATTCCAGGATAGTTGTAATATCATAAAGTTTCATTTGGCATACCATTACGTTTCTCACGTCCCATAACGTTTACAAAATGGTTATGCATATGGGTTTATATTGCTACACGTGGGTTCGCCATTTGACGATTTACGCTTGTGGGTACAGCAGAAAAATAGATAATGTTATACTTCGGTTTTGGCTCAAGTCTTCTGGCATGAAAACTTTTATACCCAGAGCCAGACCCTTTGGAAGGGCGCTGGAATGTTACCTACGCGGGAGGAAGCACGCAAACGCGGGGGGGGGGGGGGGGGGATGAAAACTGCTAGGGAAATGGGGCATCGCGTGGGGCTGACTTTAGTGCCACGCTCACTTGTGCTTCAAGTACGGCATCTCCTCTTAAGGGGCCCGCCTCGTCAGGGGTGTATCAGTGTCGGTGAGGCGGGATGATAGGCGCGACGCTCGCTGGTGCTTCTAGCGCGGTGTCTCCTCTGGACTGGCGCGCTGTCTTCTCGTCGTCACAGGACAACTGTGAAATAAGAGCGGTGACCGTAACATTATATGGCCGAGAAATGAAGATAAAAGTTTAATGCAAGTCCCATAAGTTCTTTCAAGAATCTGTACTGGTTTTTTTACGCCTAAAATATTACTCTGAAAACACGCGTTTTAGCCATTGTTAACTCTTCTAAAAATAGCCTACAGTTTGATAACTTAATTCGAAATGAAATGTACTTTTCGGCCCTCAACGAAATATTAAATGCTTTTCGTAAGCAGACCCCACTGGGATGTCTTGAGTAGTTTTTAAATCGCGTTGTTTTTCCGGAACCTCTGCACACCGTGTGTGTGCGTGCCCGGGTGGGCCCCACACACGATGAGTCCAGCTCCAAGTTCGGACTGCTGGTCTTCGCACTGGCAGTTTTGGACTGAGCTGAAGCCTCTTCCACACACGATAAGTCTTGCGGTGGCTGTTGCTGTTGCATTCATCGTTTCATCGCAGAATATGGAAGAAACTTTGGACGTTTGCAATTACATTTTCACTTTTGACGTGACAACGTCTAATAAATCGATGAACGCCGGCTGCCCGCACGAAAATAGTGTCCCGTTACGCACATTGACCCGTTACGCTGTTTCCCGTTACGCTCATTGTACGCTTGCGCCGCATCTATCACTCTTCCACTCGATTGGAACAACAATCGATTTGACTTTTTCTAGGCACATTAAACTTAACACCCCCATTCGTTTCCTACTTTTCCTATCATCGTCCTATCCTTAACAGAATAACACAGATTGGAAGAAGTTAAATAGCAAACATGTATAAAAGTTAAAGTTAAATTAATCTCTTCGTTAAAGTAATAAACATATTTGAATTAATGAGTGCAAATAAAAGTAAATTTATCATTTGAATTGTAGATTTCATTTCACTAATTCTTTGTATCTATACAAAATAGTGATAATTCAATAAAACTGATTTAATTTTATTCATAAAACTATGCAATCATTTCATCAATGTTTTGTTATGACGTTGTCACGTTAAACTATCGTCCGTAAACCGACTTTACAGACAACCAATTTTTTTTAGTTATAAAATGGGAAGAAAAAAATAAAGCATAATTTTATTAGGGCCACTGCTTGTTCATTCACACTGTGATAAAAATTTCAATAATAACAAAACATTAATGTTTTTAACAATTTCATAGCGATATGTGATCAACATGGTCACATACATGAAGCTATGCCTTGGATTGTAACCTGACCTAACTTAACCTAACCTAATAAAGCAAAGCAACCAAAGGGTACAAACAAAGATGTCTGCCACGACAACTCAGCTGATGGATTGGCGGTTTGGACTGGTGAGATGATGATGTTAGGACACACACGGCAGTTCGGACTGATTACTCTCGAGTCCACAGTCCTGTTTGATGGGAAGCCAATCAGTTCGTGAGTCCATCAGTTGCGACTGATCCGTCCACCATCCTTGCTCACAAACACACGGCAGTTCCGACTGTTTACGTTCCAGCTGGTAAGTCTGAACTGATCATGTGTCTGCGTCTCTAAGCGCAAGGTTTTGGACTGACGTGCAGTCTTCTCGTCGTGCATGGGGCAAATATATTATGAGATATGAACGTTTCAATTACACATTTAATGGCATATAAACGAAGATTAAGAACCTGCCCCGGATCTTAACACTGGCTTAAAAATTATCCTTGAAATACGCTTTTCAAATATTTTTACATTTCTTAAAAAACAGGAAACAGACCTACTCAACCTTTCTCAGTTTTTACTTAAATCCTCACTGTAAACAGCTACCTCAGCAGTTTTTTTTAATGTGTAACACCTTAGCTCTCGGTATAACTTACGTATTTTTGTGGGAGTAATTTTGTGAACATAACGGAAGCCGCATGGAACGGAAATGTGTTCCTAAACACGGTGGCGTAATCGTTGAGATGCGTCTTATCCACGTGTTACAATACAAACCCGTTTACAGTCTCTTTCGTAAACATCAGAAGACAAACAAAACGTATTGTTGTGGCAAATGAAGCTTTAGGATAGTAAATAAGTTTGGTAAACTAAAATAGTCACTCTAAAAAAAAGAATCAAAAGTTTTAAAATACGCAAGAAAACTGGCATTACACTTTTGGTATTACGTAGTCTCCTTTAGAAATTACAATAGTCTCGGTATAATTGCCGACCTACGTAGCGAAGTTGGGTGCACATTGGCATACGGTTAGAGGTGTTCTATATTCGATTCCCGGGGAAGGCATGTGTGTAGGCCCTACATTTTTGTTTACATTTGTAACTAATTTTTCGAAGTCAATGAAACTGCCACACAAAATTGTCAAACTATAAGAAATTAGAAGTATCTAAAAAGGGAAAAAAAGGGGGGGGAGGTTTTGGCTGGCTTGTGATTAAAATCACGGACCAGCTAAACATTTTAACTAAAAAATAAAGAAAGAAAGAAGCGTGAAAATAGTTCTTGACGTGCTGCAAATCTGATCACTGCAAAACTTGTTTAACTCTTTTTTAACAACAGATTACTGGATTATAATAAATTGTGCTTAATAAAATTTGCATTAATACATTAAAATTGTTTTCATATTCAAAAAAAAATATTATATACATATCTCAGTCCATTGGATTGATTATTTCATACATGGTTAGCTTTTTTAATTTACTTTTACTTAAAATATAATTAAAGTATATGTTCAAAGGTAATTAAAAAATAATAATTCTCTAGTTAAATTACCTACTTGTAATAGTAGATGAATGACTACAAATTATTAATGAATATACTAACACTTCATATAAACGCTACAACTGTTAGCCTACTAAATGATATTGCGAAATGGTTTTCCTTCGCTTGATTGAAGTTGCCAACTTCGTATAATATTTTTTGCAAGCGAAGTGTTGAAGATAAAATATTTAAAAAAAATCATTCCCCAGGTTACATAATTTTCATTTATTTTCATTTTTTGGTTAAATGGACAGCAGTATGTTAATCCTACACCGATATGCTTGCTTTGTTTGTCAATTGCCTTATCTGGTTTTTTGTAAGCATTCTAGATATCGTGTGCATGGAATGACGAATTCTTTCTTCTCTTCTGCTTTACAAAATTGTTTTGCCCACTTTTATACTTATGGGTATAACGGAATCCATAGAAGAAATCGGGCATCGTATGGAGTGGGCTTAGCTGTTTAATGAATTTTCAACAAGATGGGAGACATTTTATTAAAATTACTTGTCGAAAATCAGGTCCAAACCCGCGGTCTCGTATTTTTTTCATGATATGTCGACGCTTCGTGCCGCTATCTGTGCGTGTTGGTGGCAAGCCACGTTTACTATACAGGCAGCGAATTCTGACGGCGTGTGCAGAAAGTACGTGCTTGATTCGCGTCCAGAAATTTCGGTAATTGAAACATATTTCGTGAATTTTTTACCACGCTCGACATTGAACAGCGCCACGTATTTGCCATGTGGCTTTTCTATGACCAGATCTATAAAATACGCAAGAAATTAAACAATCAGATTTTAGAGTAGCGGTTTATAAGCTACGCAAGGCACAAAATGCAACGCAAGTATTGTTCAACTTCCAATTTTCTTGCTATTTGGCTTGGATTTATCGATGGCCACTTTGGAAGTAAAGTGTTCCAAAAATTAAAAATTAAAAAAAATAAAAACACAGAAATTATGTGCATAGAAAGCTACGATCTTTTTTTATATATATTCTAAACACGGCGTTTTTCCTTTAGATAAACTTTCGCACAGCGAAATAAAATAACAGGCTCTTTTTTGAAGTGAAAACTTCTTTAGCCGCGTTGAGCGATTTTTGGTAGGGGCAAAACTTATGGGTTCGCGTCACCGACATGCTAGTGACGTGTTGCGCCAGACTGGAGAATCGCAGCGGCCTGTGTACATGTATGCTCACATATACACTAAAACATTGTATATACTCGACTGTATCATGTGCGTGTTGGACTCTTTTTTTGGATGGGTAAAATCTTGTGAGTTCGCATCACCGACATGCTGGGGTAGCAGTAAGTGAAGTTAATTTGACCACGTGAATACATGACCTAGGTCTGACATCACTGGTAAGTCATAGTTAGGTAATGATTTTTACGTACCTAATTTTTACATACCACTGACATCTGTTTTGACTAAAAAATTATGAAAGGATAAATGATATCATGCTGACATCGTACTGATATAATACCAAAATCATTTTCTTACTTACATTTGACGTAGAAATGATGTAATATTATTTAAAAACAAAGTTTTAAGTTTACACTTCAGTTGACAGTCCTCTTGACTGGCTATATATATTTTGTTTTTAATCTACGTTAAATTTAGTGTCCGAGTTCCGTACCTTGAGTGTACCGAAAGACTCGTACGAATGTATTTTTTTTTTGTCGTGTGTCTTTATCCGTAGCTCTTGCACACTGTGTAGGCAGGGGCTTTGAGGTCGCGAGTAAAGCGACGTGAACATCTGCGCGCATCTGCACGCAGCTGCAGCGGGGCTCAAGAACAGCGAGAGTTGTTCGCCCGGCGGATGACCGAGCGGGAATGGAACACGGAACGAGAACACGGAACCGAAACGAACCGCGAGCCTGTTCCGTGTTTCCGGTCGGCGGGTGACAGGCAACAAGCGCGCTCGATCGCTCGCACACACAGGTACGAGCCTGGGTCGTGTACGGTCGGAGGTCCGGTGAAGAAGAACGTGGAGAAAGAGAGAGAGAGAGAGAGATGAGTGCGTACTCGATCTGGTCGTGACGAGGGGATTCATCATTTCCGAGCGACGTGTAGAACATGGCGTGAGACGACTCTGAACAGCGGTGATACCAGATTCTTGATACCGGGTTTGTGAACTGAGCGCTCGGTCAACTTTCAACTTCTCGCGTTCCGCATTTTGAAGACGCAGACGTTATGTGTTGGTAAGGCTACAATAATAATGTTTTATAATCGTAGTCATATGTCTACGATTGATTTTGTCTCGTAACAAGGAATTTTTCAGTAATAACAATGATAATAAAAATGACGACTTAAAATTTTTAATAAATTTGTTTTAAATGATATTTTTTATTGTACAATATTTTAACAAAATGGAACGTAATGCATTAAATTAAATAATAAAGTAATAATAATATTTAATTTAATGCGTACAGTTCCCTCTTCTTAAATTTTTGCACAATAAAAATATCATTTAAAACCAATGTATTAAAATTTTCAGTCGTTACAATTTTTTTTTTCAATTCTTATTACCTACTGGATGAATTCAAGGTTCCGAGACAAAATCAATCGTAGTCATATGACTGGTAACTTTAAAAAAAATATCCCATGTAATTATTAATGAAAAAATGCTATTCCAAATTATTTAGCAATTAGCAAACATTTTACAATTAAAATTTTCTTCAAAACTTCAAATAACATTTTCTTTCTTTTAAATTGGCTGAAATCAACGACATATAATTTTATCAGTATGTTGGAAATCCCGGTATTACATAACCGTGTGCTCATTTGATTTCAAATTTTTTTTAAATTTCCTTAAATAACTGAGTCACTTTAAACGTTCCGGGACTTCCTGGCGGGGTGACTTTCATGTGAGTAGGAGAACACGGTCTGTTCGGGAGCAGGAAGTCTTGTGGAGTGCTAATAACCTTCGCCTTGTCACCCCCTCCCCCTTCCCACCTCATACAGCCGTTCGACGGCGCGTTAATTGACAGATAGTAGCCGTCTGTCAGGGAGGCACCAGGTGGTGGACTGAAGCCGCGTGTGTGGGCCTCCCCGTCTAGCTCTGGGTGCGACTTCTTCCTCCGTGGACCGTGATGAGGTGCGAGAAGACACCCGGCCCGCAATTAAGCCCCTCCTCTTCTCTTCACTTTTCTAACCTCCTTGACTTTTTTTTTTTTACGAGCCTTCAACCTCCTCGCAGAGCCGTAGCCAGATTTGGTGAGGGAGGTTGTCCGGTATAACATTTTTATCAAGTTTGACAAGTATTATTTAAAAAAAAAACGTATTTTAAAAGACAGTTAATCGTCACACTAAAATCTCAGGTAGTACTCTTAACATTTACACGTAAAGTTTTTGACGTGGCGACGTTTAATAATTCGATGAACTCATACGTTTTACAAAATTAGCTGGTAAAGTTGCATTTTTAATACTAATAAAACTGTAACTATTTTTTAGGTTTAATTTCAATTTTACTGATTACTGTGTAATAACTTTTAGTTTATTTCAACATTTTTTATTATTTAAACTGACGAAATAATATTAAAGTCATGTTTCTGAAAGAATTAAAACTATATTACGCAGTAACCACCAACATTAAATTTAAATTCAAAAAGAGTTTATATTATTCATGCCATTTTGTTCTTGTACTGCACAAAAATTTTAAAACAAATTCAACATTGCCAACTTATTATGCCAATGGTATTCGCAATACATATATTTTTTTCCTTTCGTTGAAGTTAGGCCATTAAAAAAATTGTGTGCGAGGAGACCACACGCGACAGAAGTGATACTTCTTGCTTATTATATTATTAGTAGAGACCGGAAAAATTCGCGGTTTCAATGGACTTCAGGATAGACTGCACTTTACCCTGTACACTCGGGCAAATAACACCTGTTAATTGGCTGCTGACTTGTCAGTCGTCTCAGCTGGTTTGTCTGTGATTCGATTCTTCTTTGGTTGAGGATTTATAATTGGTTGAGATTCGTCCAAACGAACAATAAGCCAATAGCAAAATCATCTAAAAGATATATGTATTTGACTTCTAGCCTATCGCCGAATGAATCCGCGAATTTTTCCGGTCTCTAATTATTAGATATAGAAAACAAAATTCTCTGAGGTCGCAGACCAAAAAATAGGGGAGACCGGGTCACGTTGGCCATAGGGGCAGGATGGCCCAGTCGAGTTTGTTAATACAATAGACGCTAGATCGTGCTATGAGTCAATAAGCAGGTTGGTAACACTGTCCTTCTTTCACAGAACCAATATGGCCACCGGAGGAGTTTTGGAAACGTTTAATTGAATAATCATTTTTGAGCGTGTTTAAGTAAAATTCTACTTGTCGGTTAAAATTGTATTATCTAACTTTTGCTTTCTTCAGGCGCAACAGGTGAGTAATATAATAAATTAAAGGCCGTAGTTTGAGGATTATTTCTATATGGCATACAATCTAAATTGCTTCATTGGGTTTGGTAACGGATGGAATTTATTTTAAACATGGCGATGGGGCAGGTTGGCCCAGCGACGACGGGGCAAGTTGACCAACCGGGCCAACGTGCCCCATCGTATTTATTTTTTGAAATTCGATGAAAGGTTTGTTGACTGTAATGCTAATACTATTTATAATTCTAACAGTTTATTTAATTATTAAAATAATTTTTGAAGAAAAACGTAGTTTGATTATAATCACGAGATAAAAAGCGATTCAAAAGAATAGACGAGCTTCCAAAATTAATCGTTTATAATCTTGTATAGAGATCTGAGTGGTCCATTTCTTATTTTTTGAACATCTGTGTTACAGCCTTTGTTTAAACCTTTATTTTATTTGCAGAAACATAAAAATGGTTCGAAACTATAAAAGAAAAAGTGAAAGAGGGATGGTTTCTGAAGAAACGATGCTAAAAGCAGTTTTGGAGGTGAAAGAAAAGGAAAGATCCGTTAAGGGCTGTTAGCGAGGAATTTGGGATTTAGAGAAAAACGTTGGGGAGGTACTGTGCTAAGTTCAAGACCTCATGTCAGCCTACTCAGCAAACTGAAACTGAACTTCAAAGTTCTCAACCCATTGCATTGGACGAAATCCCTCAGCCTGGAGGTGTCCCAAAAATATGTAATACTGGCAAGAAGCCTTGGGATAAGTTCGGCTATGATAAGAGATTTCAGGTATGAATTATCTTTTTATCATTGTTTACATTTTCAAAGCTATTTTTGAATTTATAATGGTTTTCTTTATCCCTGTCATTGTTATCCCATCTATATGTCGTGTAGTGCATTGTACTGATTTTGTGTCCCTCTTTCTCCCGCTCACTACACACACAAATAAAAAATTGATAATATTTGTGAGGCCTTGTGTTCAAACACTTAATTGTGGGGCAATGTGTGTGCATTTTATCAGGCTATGAGGCTAGTCAAAATTTTGGGATCATACTAAAACCTATATAAGCTAACCCAACCTAACTTAGCCTAACCATTTTACGCTTTTCCGGACATAAATAGAGGACTTTAAGCACAAAATAATCAAAAAAATCCTTTGTGGACGTATATATGACCCCAAAATTCTGTTTGGCCCCACAGTCTGGTAAAATACATATAGCTACATGGCCCCATAAATATTGGGGACATGGTCTTATACATAATGGGGACATGCCCCCTCCCCCCCCTTCACACACACACTAAAAGAAACAATGTTCCTCTATGCGTAACTTAACTAGGGTTGTTTATTTTCAGATATTCAATTCTGAACAAGAGAATATGCTCGAACAGTACCTTATGAAGGCAAGCGACATATACTATGGCCTGTCCCCAAAAGAAGTAAGGCGGTTCGCTTATAGGTATGCCGTTGCCTGCAAAAATAAAGTACGCCAGCTCAAAGATGGACTGATACCGAAATGGCGGGAAGTGATTGGTTCACTGGATTTTTGAAGAGGCATCCTCAATTCTCCATTCGGACTCCACAAGCAACCAGTTTGGCCAGGTGTAGGGTACCAGTTTCAATAAACATAATGTTGAATTGTTTTTCAACAATCTTGACGTCGTTTTAAAACGACTGAAAGTAACCCCGGGAGACATCTGGAATATTGATGGAACTTGGGTTACTACTGTCCAGCGGCCCGATCGAGTAGTTGCTAGATGAGGTTTTTCGCCATATTGGGCGCGTGACATCGGCTGAGAGAGGGTCAGTCGTCACGATGGCGTTTGCAGTGTGTGCTTTGGGAAACAGTGTGCCTCCATTTTTCATTTTCCCAAGAGTACATTTCAAGCCTTACTTCATCCGTGACGGCCCAATTGGGTTGTGATGGAGCTTCTCATGTTTCGGGATGGATGACGGAGGCAAACATTCTTAAGTATATGAAACATTTTGTTCTACATGTTCGGTGCTCAAAAGAACGCCCTTGCGTAGTTTTGGTTGATAACCACAGTTCACACCTGGACTCCGAAGTTCTTGATTATTGTAAAGAAAATGGCATCACCTATCTCTCTTTCCCGGCGCATTGTAGCCATAAGCTACAGCCCTTGGACAGGAGTGTTTATGGGCCTTTCAAGAAGTTCGTGAACTCAGAATTGCACTACCACATGCTGCAACTCCAAATAACATAACTAGTGGATTCAAAGTCACTGGGATCAATCCCTTTAACAGAAATATTTTTACCGAAAGTGACTTTATGCCTTCCTACACTTCGAATAGGCCACAACCAAACACCGAAAGCAGTCAATCAATTCCAACTGAGACAAACGCTACGCCCCCCCAGCTCTCACTGCAATCTGGCTATTCCTTCAATGTCTAAAGAAGGATTAGGCGTACCATCACAGGAAATGTCCCAGGCGCCAGAAAATTTAAGACCATTTCCAACTCCTGAAGAGGTCAGACCCTTTGAAAAATCAGAGCCCAGGAAAGGTAGGCCTAATGCAGCAGGGAAAAGGAAAAGAGTTTCTGCCATAGTGACAGACACTCCAGTAAAAAAAGCTCTAAAGGAAGAACAAACACGAGCAAAAGAAAAGAAGGAGAAAGAATTGGAAGGAAAAATGAAGTCAAAGGCTAAGAAAGAACTTTTTGGAGACGAAGATACGGGCAAAGCTAGAATGAAATCAAAAAAATCAACTGCAGCAGGCCTGAAACGCAAGAAGAAACCAAGGCAATATGACGATGTCGATTACGATGATGATGAAGATGAAGACTCACTATGCTTGCGGTGTCTGAAGCCTTATTCAAAAAGTCAACCTGGGGTAGAGTGGATACAGTGCACAAGCTGTAAGCGTTGAGCTCATCAGACATGTGTAAAAAAATGAAATCAATGTACTCTTTTATGAATGCTACAATTGTGCTGATCCTTTGGAATTTGACAGTGATTAACCTAAAACTTGCTTCTATGTACAATAAAGTGTGTGTTTCTCCATAAATATTTGTTTTATTTACAATTTACAAATTTATACTAGTTCAACTTATCAAAATATAACATATGGGTCAATGTGCTGCAGTCTCTGGTCCAACTTACCCTGGTAGGTTGGCCCACTTGGCATATATTCAGTAATATATTTATATATTAATTTTAGAGTTATATTTTTAATTTTAATGATTGGCATTCAAATTTAGGAGAACTGTTCTAAAATTTAATATTAATTTCATAAATTTAAAAGTGTTTAAAAAAATTACAAAAATTAAAAATTGAAACTATGGCCAACGTGCCCCGGTCTCCCCTATACATGCAAATATGCGAGCGCTTAGTTATGGTATTGCACAGTGTCCCACTAAGATGTGTCCCGCGGCATCTATCTCTCTTCCCCTCGATTGGAACAACCATCGATTTGACTTTTCAATAATGTTTTCGTCGTATGAATTATTAATATTATGTAATTTAACGTTCGTCCACCGATTTTTAGCACAATCGGTACGGTTATTTAAAAGTAATGTTGGATTTTCAAATACTTTTTTATACGAACAATGATGTTTTACAGTTACACATAATAATTCAAATTACACCCGGGATCTTTTGCACAATGTTTTAAAAAATATTGTAAGACATTATAAATAAGTTTGGTGTATTTTGGATGCGTATTTGTTATAAAATCGTATTATAAAAACGAAATAATAGGCAATAAAGGTTAATCATTCTTGCATTTTAAAAATCTGATTACTAGTTTAATTTCAAGTATTTATTCTTTTATTATTAAGATAAAAATGATTCAATTTTATTCATAAAGGTATGAAATCATTTCATCAATGTTTTGTTATGGCTTCACCTTAAACTATCGTCCGAAAACCGACTTTACAGGCAACCAATTTTTTTGATTAAGTTTTTAAAGTGAATTTTTAAAAACAGTTAAAATGGCTAAAACGCATGACTTCAGATGAAAAAAACCGGTACAGATTCTTGAAAGCACTTAAGGGACTTGCATTACACATTTATCTTCAGTTCTCCGCAATATAATGTTACGGTCACCGCTCAGATTTCACAGTTGTCCTGTGACGACGAGAAGACTGCGTGCCAGTCCAGAGGCGACACCGCGCTAGAAGCACCAGCGAGCGTCGCGCTTATCATCCCGCCTCGCTGACGCAGATACACCCCTGACGAGGCGGGCCCCTTAAGGCAACGGCCACCGTGCATGCTTGCGCTACTCCAGACAAGGGCGTAGCTTGTGCACGGGCGTGTAATTGCCCCTCGCTTGTCGCGCACTCACGCGGCGGACGCGAGAAACTCTTTAATTGGGCGCAATGATCGCTCGTCTGCCTGTACATCCTCCAGTCCAGGCTGCACAGTCTTCCACAGATGCGTGAAATCTAACCTGGGCCACGAGAAAATTCGTTTGTCCTCATGTTGCAAATACACTTGTAACTAGAGACAGGAAAAATTCGCGGGTTCAATGACCTCCAGGATGGACTCCAATATCCTCTGCACACTCGGGAAAATGCCAACTGTTCATTGGCTGCTGACTTGTGAGTCGTCTCGACTGGGTGGTCTGTGATTCGACACTTCTATGAGTGAGTATCAATAATTGGCCCACATTCCTCCAGATTAACAGTGAACCAATGACAGAAGCAGCACTAAAGTATAATTATTTGAATTATAGCATAACACGAAAAAAACACGCGAATTTTTCAGGTCTCTACTTATAACACTGAACTCGGACCCGCATTTAACGTAAATTTCTTTGAAATAATGCCGAGCGTGATAAATATATGCAAATTGTGTTTTTGTGCTACATTTCTTTGACGCGAATCACTCGTAGATGCAGCAAACCGCCACTAGGATTCGTTCCCGGAGCAGCTACGTCGACCGTACAATCATTCGATTTTCAGAGCGAAAGGTTAAACTATATAATAATACGGCTCTGATAAAAGCGAAAAAATATATGGAAAAAAAAATACTAAACCTCGGCTTTGTTCCTGATTTTCTACAAGAAATTTCAATAAAACACTGCCATCTCGTTAGAAGTCAATAAACAGTTAATACTATAAATCTTCCCTTTGGCTTTGTGAGCATAGGTTCGCACCATCCATCACAGATAGCAGAGAGAGTTACACATTTCCGTTCTATGCGACTTCCGTTCCATTCAAGATTATTACTTTTACCAAATGCCGTATACCAAGAGCGAAGATGTTACACAACAACAATTTTTTTTTTCCCCAATTAGTTTTAGTCCCTGTTCGCAAAGCTATGTTACACACTTCAGATACTTTATTTCAATTATTTTATTTGATTAAATTTTGCCCACAAACCAAACGTACGATAAAAACTTAAAAAATGAAACCCAATTCAAAAAATTAAAACTCTAATACAACGAATCACGTTTTAACACGTGAAATAAAAATATATTTGCATTTATAATGGATTGAATATTATGTTTTTTAAAATACATATTAATACTGGATATTAACAATGAATAAAATTATTATGTTTAAAAACACTTAATGCATCAATATTAAATTAATAGACTATAACATAATTCATAATAGCAAATTTAAAAAAAAGTATAACTTTCCTGCGAAATATGCTGATAAGTAATAATTATTTACACAAATTCGCGCTTAATCAATCACATATTACGAGAAAGCTTTTAAACTGGGGAATTGATATTTTTTCTTAAATATTAGAATGGGTATCACGTTATTTTATTTTATTAAAATTGAATTTCTCCATAATTGGGTAGCAACTCTCCAGAATAAATATTTTAATGTTACTTTAGTATGTTAATAATAATCTATAGCGTAGGAATTACCAATATGAATTCGCAGGAAATTCAAAGAAGTTATGCAATAACATTAGATTTATGTGTGTGTGATTTATGTTGCCCAGTTTGGCTTTATTATTTTTGTTTCATTTATGAGTCCTTATTAAATGCTTAGTACCCTGAAGATACCACCAAAATATCGTCAGGTGCTCAGTTGGCAAGGAAAGTTTTAGATGTAAGTGATAACACACTGAACCTTAAGTAAGTTATATATCTTGGAATCAGGGTCAGTTTTACCAGTGTAAACTTCCATTGTTTTACAAAGCGTCATGCATAAGAAGCACGAATCTAGATAAGGACACGATAAGAAAGCAAATCAATAACCTAATATGCACTGTAAATGTTTACTTCATTGATAAATATTTGTAGCAGATAAACTTTGCAATTCCAGTTTTATCTATGCGTG